>NW_027524422.1:219021-284309 GCF_052094955.1 Ictidomys tridecemlineatus
CTGGGGTGCGGAAGGAGTGTTATAGAGAGCAGAGTTAGGAGACGGGTGGCAAAAGTATCTTACAGAGAACAGAGTTTGGAGACTTAGGTGCAGGAGGACTGTTACAGAGAGCAGTGGTTTGAGACTGGGGTTCTGATGGATCGTGCAGAGAGAAGAGGTTTCAGGCTGAGGTGTACATTGACTGTTACACAGAGCAGACGTTTGAGACTGAGAGAAGGACTGTTACAGAGAGCAAATTTTCTAGACTGTGTTGCAGAAGGATCTTACATAGAGCAGAGTTTGGAGACTGAGGTGCAGAAGGACTGTTACAGAGAGCAGATGTTGAAGTCTGGTGTGCAGAAGGATTGTTGGAGAGAGCAAAATTTTGACACTGAGGTGCAGGACTTTTGCAGAGAGCAGATGTTGTAGACTGGGGTGCAGAAGGTTTGTTGCAGAGAGCAGAAGGTGGAGACTGCAGTACAGAAGAACTGTTGCAGAGAGCAGAGTTTGGAGACTAGGGTACACAAAAAGTTTTTCAGAGAGCAAATGTTAGATACTTTTGTTCAGATAAACTGTTGCAGAGAGCAGAAGTTGGAGAATGGGTTGCAGAATGTTCAGATAAACTGTTGCAGAGAGCAGAAGTTGGAGAATGGGTTGCAGAATGACTTTTGGTGAGAGCAGAGGTTGGAGAGTGAGGTGCAGAAGGACGGACAAAGAAAGCAGAGTTTGAGGACTGGCGTGCAAAACGACCTATACAGAGAGCAGAGTTTGGAGACTGCGGTACAGAAGGACTGTTACAGAGAGCAGAGTTCTGAGACTGGGGAGCAGAATGAGTGTTGCAAAGTACAGAAGTTGAAGACTGGGGTGCAGTAGGACTGTTGAAGAAAGCAGAGGTTGGAGACTGACGTGGAGAAGAAATATTACACAGAGCAGAGTTTTGAAACTGGGGTCAGAAGGATCTTTCAGAGAGCAGAGGTTGGAGACTGGGGTGCAGAAGGATCGTTGCAGAGTGCAAAGTTTGGACACTGGGGAGCAGAAGGACTGTTGCAGAGAGCAGATGTTGGACCCTGGGTTGCAAAACGACTCTTTCAGAGAGCAGAGGTTGAAGACTGAAGTGGATATGGACTGTTACAGAGAACAGAGTTTGGAGAGTGGGTTGCAGATGGCCTGTTGCAGAGAGCAGAGGTTTAAGACTGAGGTACAGAAGGATCATTGCAGAGAGCAGAGTTGGAGACTGGGGTGCAGAAGGACTTTTACGGAGAACACAGGTTAAAGACTGAGGTGCAGAAAATCTGTTGCAGAGAGCAAAGTTAGGAGACTGGGGTGCAGAAGGAGTGTTTCAGAGTGCAGAAGTTGGAGACTGATGTGCAGAAGAACCCTTACAGAGAGCAGAGGTTGGAGACAGGTGTGTAGAAGGATCTTACAGGGAGCATAGGTTGGAGACTGGGGTGCAAAAGGACTGTTGCTGAGAGCAGAGGTTGGAGACTGGGGTGGAGAATGATCATTGAAGAGATTTTGGAGAGTTGGTGCAAAAGGTCTGTTACATACCACAGAGGTTAGAGACTGGGGTGAAGAAGGCCTGTTACAGGGAACAGTTCTTGGAGACTGGGATTCAGAAGGACAGTTACAGAGATCAGAGTTTGGAGACTGGGTTGCAAAAAAATCTTACAGAGAGCAGAGATTAGAGAATGAGGTACAGAAGGACTGTTAGAGAGAGCAGAGTTTGAAGACTGAGGTGCAGAAGGACTGATACAGAAAGCAGAGGTTTAAGACTGGGGTGCAGAAGGACCCTTACAGAGAACAGAGGTTGGAGACTGAAAGACTTTTACAGAGAGCAGACGTTGGAGACTGGGGTGCAGAATGACTATTAAAGAGAACAGAGGTTGGAGACTGGTTTACAGAAGGACCATTGCAGAAAGTAGAGGTTGGAGACTGGGTTTCAGAAGGATCTTACACAGAGCAGAGTTTTGACACTGAGGTGCAGAAGAACTGTGGCAGAGAGAAGAGTTTGATGTTTGGGGCGCTGAAGCACTGTAGCAGAGAGCAGAGGTTGGAGTCTGAGGTTCAGAAAGACTGTTACAGAGAGCACAGGTTAGAGACTGGAGTACAGAAGGACTGATACAGAAAGCAGAGTTTGGAGACTGGGGTGCAGAAGGACCTTTACCGAGAGTAGAGGTTGGAGATTGCAATACAAAAGGACTGTTAAAGAGAGCAGAGTTTGGAGACTGGGGTGGAGAAGGACTGTTGCAGAGAGCAGAGCATGGAGACTGGGGTGCAGAAGGACTCTTGCAGAGAGCAGAGTTTGAAGACTGGTTGCAGAAGGACTGTTTCAGAGAGTAGAGGTTGCAGAGTGAGGTGCAGGATGACGGTTACAGAGAGCAGAGTTTGGAGACTGTGGTCTAGAAAGACTGATATAGAAAGTAGAGGTGGGAGACTGGCTTGCAAAAGGACCCTTACAGAGAACAGAGGTTGGAGACTGCAGTACAGAAGGACTTTTGTAGAGAACAAGGTTGGAGAGTGGAGTGCAGAGGTACCAATGCAGAGAGCAGAGGTTGGAGCCTGGGGTGCAGAAGGAATGTTACAGAGAGCACAGGTTGGAGACTGAGGTGTAGAAGGAGTGTTACAGAGAGCAGAGTTTGGAGACTGAGGTGCAAAAGTACTGTTACAGAAAGCAGAGTTTGGAAATTGGGGTGTAGAAGGACTGTTACAGAGAGCAGAAGTTGGAGACTGCGGTACAGAAGGACTATTACACAGAGCAGATATCGGAGACTGGGGAGCAGCAGGACTGTTGCAGAGGACAGAAGTTGGAGACTGGGGTGGAGAAGGAATGTTACAGAGAGCAGAGTTCAAAAACTGGAGTGCAGAAGGATCTTACAGAGAGCAGAGTCTGGAGACTGTGGTGCAGAAGAACTGTTGCAGAGAGCAGAAGTTGGAGACTAGAGATCATAGAGAGATAGTATTAGACCAGATTTTAGAGACTGAGTTGCAGATGGACTGTTACAGAGAGAAGAGTTGGCAGACTGAGGTGAAGAAAAACAGTTACAGAGAGCAGAATTTGGAGACTGGTGTTCAGAAGAACTTTAACAGAGAGCAGAGGTTTGAGACTGGGGTTCAGATGAATCTTACAGAGAGCAGAGTTTGGAAACAGGGCGTGCAAAAGGACTGTTGCAGAGAGCAGAGGTTTGAGACTGGGATGGAGAAGAATCGTTGCAGAGAGAAGAGTTGAAGACCTGAGTGCATAAGGATCTTACAGAGAGCAGAGGTTGGTGAGTAGGGTGCAGAAGGACTGGTGCCGAGAGCAGAGGTTGGAGACTGGGGTAGAGAAAAATCATTGCAGAGAGAAGAGGTTGGAGACTGGGGTTCTGAAGGCCTGTTACAGAGAGCAGAGCTTCGAGACTGGGTTGCAAAATTTTTGTTACAGAGAGCAGAAGTTAGAAACTATTCTGCAGAAGGACTGTTACAGAGAGCAGAGTTTGGAGACTGGGTTGCAGAAGGGTCTTACAGAGAGAAGAGGTAGGAGACTGAGGTGCAGAAGGATCGTTACAGAGAGCAGAGTTTTTAGACTGAGTTGCTGAAGGACTGTTGCAGAGAGCAGATGTTGGAGACTGGTGTGCAGAAGCACTGTTGCAGAGAGCAGAGGTTGGAGACTGTGGTGCAGAAGAATCTTTGCAGAGAGCAGAAGTTGAAGAGTGAGGTGTAGAAGGATTTTTGGAGAGAACAGAGCTTGGAGACTGGGTTGTAGAAGGATTGTTTCAGAGAGCAGAGGTTTGAAACTCGTGTGCAGAAGGACTGTTACAGAGAGCAGAGTTTGGAGACTGGGTTAAAGAAGGATCCTACAGAGAGCAGAGGTTGAAGAATCAGGTTCAGAAAGACTGATACAGACAGTAGCTTTTTGAGACTGAGGTGCAGAAGAAACGTTGCAGAGTACAGAGTTTGGAGACTGAGGTGCAGAAGGATTGTTACAGAGAGCGGAGTTTGAAGACTGGGTTGCAGATGGAATGTTGCAGGTAGCGAATGTTGGAGAGTGGTGTGCAGAAGGACTGTTATAGAGAGCACATGTTGGAGACTGTGGTGCAGAAAGACTGATACAGAAAGCAGAGATTGGAGACTGGGGTGCAGAAAGACCGTTACAGAGAGCTGAGGTTGGATTCTGCAGTACAGGAGGACTGTTACAGACAGCAGAGGTTGAAGACTGGGGTGCAGAAAAACTGTAAAAGAGAGCTGATGTTGGTAACTAGAGTCCGGAACGACTGTTGCAGAGAGCACAGTTTGGAGACTGGGGTGCAAAAGAACTGTTACGGAGAGCAGACCTTGGAGACTGGGGTGCAAAAAGACTGTTACAGAGAGTAAAGGTTAAAGACAGCGGTGCAGAAGGATCTTAAAGAGAGAAGAATTTGGAAACTGAGGTGCAAAAGGACTGTTAAAGAGAGCAGAGGTTGGAGACTGAGGTGTAAATGGACTCTAAAAGAGAGAAGAGGCAGGAGACTGTGGTGCAGAAGGTTCGTTCCAGACAGCAGATTTTTCAGACTGAGGAAAGAAGGACTGTTGCAGAGAGTATATGTTGGAGACTTGGGTGCAGAAGGACTGTTGCAGAGAGCAGAGGTAGAAGACTGGGGTGTAGAAGGACTGTTACGAAGAGAAGAGTTTGGAGATTTAGGTGCAGAAGGACTGTTACAGGAAGCAGAGTTTGTAAATTGGGATGCAGAAGGACCATTAAAGAGAGGAGAGGTTGAAGACTGAGGTATAGAACTCTTACCAATAGCAGAGGTTGGAGACTGGGGTGCAGAAGGACTGTTACAGAGAGCAGAGGTTGGAGACTGAGGTGTAGAAGGAGTGTTACAGAGAGCAGAGTTTTGAGACTGAGGTTCAGAAGGACTGTTACAGAAAGCAGAGTTTGGAAATTGGGGTGTAGAAGGACGTTTCCAGGGAGCAGAGGTTGGAGACTGCGGTACAGGAGGACTGTTACACAGAGCAGATCTCGGAGACTGGGGAGCAGAAGGACTGTTGCAGAGGACAGAAGTTGGAGAGTGGGGTGGAGAAGGAATGATACAGAGAGCAGAGTTTAGAAACTGGAGTGTAGAAGGATCTTACAGAGAGCAGAGTTTGGAGACTGTGGTGAAGAAGGACTGATACAAAGAGCAGAAATTGGAGACTGGGGTCCAGAAGGATCGTTGCAGAGAGACGATTTTAGAGACTGAGCTTCAGATGGACTGTTATAGAGAGCAGAGTTTCGAGACTGAGGTGCAGAAGGACAGTTGCAGAGAACCGAGTTTGGAGACCGGTGTGGAGAAGGACTGTTACAGAGAGCAGAGTTTGGAGATTGGGGTTCAGATGAATCTTACGGAGAGCAGAGTTTAGAGACTGGGGTGAAAAAGGACTGTTGCAGAGAGCAGATGTTGGAGACTGAGATGGAAAAGAAATATTGCAGAGAGAAGAGGTTGAAGACTGGAGTGCATAAGGAACTTACACAGAGCAGAGGTTGGTGAGTAGGGTGCAGGACTGTTACTGAGAGCAGAGGTTGGAGACTGGGGTGGAAAAAAAATCATTGCAGAGAGAAGAGGTTGGAGACTGGGGTTCTAAAGCCTGTTACAGAGAGCAGAGGTTCGAGACTGGGTTGTAAAATTCCTGTTACAAAGAGCAGAGGTTGAAAACTATTCTGCAGAATGACTTTTACAGAGAGCAGAGTTTGGAGACTGGGTTTCAAAAGGGTCTTAAAGAGAGCAGAGGTAGGAGACTGAGGTGCAGAAGGATCGTTGCAGAGAGCAAAGTTTTTAGACTGAGTTGCTGAAGGACTGTTGCAGAGAGCAGATATTGGAGACTGGTGTGCAGAAGGACTCTTGCAGAGAGCAGAGGTTGGAGACTGGGGTGAAGAAAGATCAGTGCAGAGAGCAGAGGGTGAAGAATCAGGTACAGAAAGACTGTTACTGAGAGTAGATTTTGGAGACTGAAATGCAGAAGTAACGTTGCAGATTACACAGTTTGGAGACTCAGGTGCAGAAGGATTGTTACAGAGAGCAGAGTTTGGAGACTGGGGTGCAGAAGGACTGTTGCAGATAGCGGACTTTGGAGACTGGGGTGCAGAAGGACTATTATAGGAGCCGAGGAGGGAGACTAATACAGAAAGCAGACATTCGAGACTGGGGTGCAGAAGGACTGTTGCAGAGAGCAGATGTTGGAGACTGAAGTGCAGAGGACTGTTGCAGAGAGCAGAGGTTGGTGACTGGGGTGCAGAAGGACTGTTGCAGAGAGCAGAGGTTGGAGATTAAGGTGCAGAAGGACACTTCGAGCAGAAGTTAGAGACTGGGCTGCAGAAGAACTGATACAGAAAGCAGAGACTCTAGTATGGGGTGCAGAAAATACATTACAAAAAGTAGAGTTTGGAGAATGCAGTACAGTAGGACTGTTGCAGAGAGCAGAATTTAGAGACTGAAGTGCAGAAGGACTTTTGCAGTGAGCAGAGGTTGGAGACTGAGGTGCAGAAGTCCTGTTACATAGAACAGAGGTTGGAGACTGGTGTGCTGAGGGATCATTGCAAATAGCAGAGCTTGGAGACATGGGTGCAGAAGGATCTTACAGAGAGCAGAAGTTAGAGACTGAGGTGCAGAAGGACTGTTGCAGAGATCAGAGCCTGGAGACTGGGGTGCAGTAGGATCATTGCAGAGAGCAGAGGTTGGAGACTGGGATGCATAAGGATCATTGCAGAGAGCAGAGTTTGGACTTGAGTGCAGAAGGCCTGCTACAGAGAGCAGAGTATGGAGACGTGCATGCAGACAGCCTGTTACAGAGAGGAGGGGTTGGAGACTGGGGTGCAGAAGGACTGATATAGAGACCAGAGTTTGGAGACTGGGTTGCTGAAAGATATCACAGAGAGCAGAGGTTGGAGACTGGGATGCAGAAGGACTCATACAGAGAGCATAAGTTGGAGACTGAGGTGCAAACGAATGGATACAGAGAACAGAGGTTGGAGACTGGGGTTCAGACAGCCTGATACAGAAAGCAGAGTTTGGAGACTGGGGTGGGAGAAAAATTGTTTCAGGGAGCAGAGGTTGTAGACTGGGGTACAGAAAGACTGTTATAGAGAGCAGAGGTTTTTAGACTGGGGTGCAGAAGGCCTGGTACACAGAGCAGAGCTTTGACACTGTGGTGTAAAATGATTGCTGATAGCTGGTGAGCCTCCTTCTGGACACCTTCTCTTCCGCACAGTCCATCAGGCCCTCTCTCCTCACCCTGCTCTCTTTTGGCTTTGTGAGCACCTGTGACTTCCACAGTCACTCTAAGCCATGACTCCCAGGCCTATCTCCTGGGAACCTGTCCTGCTGCCTCCTGGAATCTTCTTGGGGAGACCCCGTAGGTACCCAGACTTGAGGCCCAACCTCCTTTCCTCCTTTCCTCTCCCCAGACATGCTCCTTCTAATTTTTTAATATGTTTTAATGAGTGATCCCACTGCCACTCAGCTACCCCACAGACCAGGTGCTCTCTTGTGTTCTCGTCATCAGGACTTTTAAGTGCTCCACCCAGGGCTCCTCTCAGAGCTTTTCCCCAAGCTCCAAATGTCACATCTTCAGTTACCAGATATTTCCTTTTAATCTTGTTTTGGTACCCTATTGCTCTCCCAGACTACATATATTTATTCTAACCAAAGCACATGGACTGTAGAGACTAGTATGGCTAAGAAATAAGGTATCCCACAACCAAAAGCTCAGGGTCAGCTACAGTAGCAGTGTTCAGAGGTGAAATGATTAGACTGTGAGACTTGTGACCTAATCTGTGGATGCATCCAATTTGTGGGTTAATTATCTGAAAGGCCCACTCTACTGATAGGAGTGTGGGCAGGTGGAGTGTGGCTGGGGACATGCCCTGGGGAATCACATCTTGTCCCCTGCGAACTGTCTCTTCCTGTCCCCTCCCCTGCCCCAACCTTCTGGCTGCCATGAGCTAGGGACGCTTCCCCCCTTGTTTTCTTCCACCTCGGCGTCCCACCTCATCTCAGGCCAGCAGCAATGGGTCAGCTGACCCCAGACCAAACCTCCAAGCAAGGAGGCCAGAGTGCATCTCCCCTCCGGGTTGTTCATGTCAGGCCTGTGGTAACTGTGGTAACCGTGGACTGACCCAGGGAGTAGGTGTTATGAGTGGATTGGACCCCCAACTGTTTCCTAAATCCACGGATTCTGTCATTTTCAGAGCTCAAGCCATTTCCTTCTGGATGGCCTGTTTGCAGCCTACCCTCACCTAGAATGTGGTCTACTAGAGATTATTGAGATTCTCCAGCCGTCCTGGTCCTGCCCATTTGCACACAGCAGCTAGCTCCTAGGCACCAAACCCATGGACCTCCTGCTGCCCACTGAGGAGAGAAGAGAGATTTTCTGAGGACCCTGTTAGAAGTCCACTGTTATTTTTTTTAAAGACCACACTCAGAGGGCATGTTTCAGGCAGCATCATTCTAAGTGGAGAAAGGTTAAAAGCATTTACTCTAAAAACTGGAAGAAGACAGGGTGCCCCCTCTTTCACCACTTCTATTCAACTTCATCCTTGAAATTGCCAGAGCCATTGGAAAAAAGAAAGAAATTAAAGGTATACAAATTGGTCAAGAAGAATTCAAATCTCACTCTTTGCTGATAGGATCATGTCATCTTCTTAAACTTTTTATTAGAGCATAATAGTTATACATAGAAGTTGGGTTGATTTGGAAAAGATCCTACGTGCATGGAATCTGATTTACTCTTTTCAGTTCCCACCCCCCATCTCTCTCCCCTTCCCGTCCCCATTCTCCTTTCTCTACTGATCTCTCTTTGGGTCATTTATCTGTTAATTTCTGACTGGTGCTTTCTACATATACAAACAGGTGCAGTCCCCTGTGGTAGACTTCCATGTGCACATAACATGATCTGCGTAAAGACCTTTCACATTTTCTCCCTTCGCTAACCTCTCGGCCCTCTCATTCTCCTTCTACTCCACTGATCTTCCCTGTATACTTAAGATAGCCAGTCCAACCCCCCCTTCATCAACTTCTTTCCTCTATTTTGCTCTGGCCCTGATAATTTCAGCATTGTACAGAAATAGTTAACTTCTGCCTTTCCGAACACAGAGATCAAGATTGATGTAAAATGAGAAAAACTCTACATTGGAAAACACTGAAGGCAACACTGACTACTTCTGCAGATGATGACTCTGCTTTGTAAATTTTTTTCTTAACATTTGCAATGAAAATGAACTTCTCCAAAAATCCTATGTTTACATAAAAGGACAACAGGAGACAGAGATTACTGATACAGTGAGAAATGACTTCACACTATGATGAGGTCGAATGGCTTTCTGTTGGCTTCTAGAAATTCTCTGGTTACTCCCACCTACCATTACCCCTAAAAATGTGTGAGGCTCCATGTGTCTGATTCCCTGAGACCAGTCCCACAGGTTATCAGTCTCCAGACTGCTTTTCATTCGATATTATTTGCCATGTTGCTGCAGATTAACAAGCCTGTTTGGGGTGCTCTCAGTCCATTTTCATCATGGTCTCTTTTTCTCTGTTTTGTAGCTATGACAACATTGGAAACAAGCAATCAATCTTTTGTCACTGAATTCATCTTCTTGGGATTTTTCAACCACTCCAACCTTCAGGGCTGGTTATTCCTGCTCTTTCTGGTCATTTACCTGACCACTCTCCTGGGGAACATGCTCATAATAGTGGCCACCAGGGTCAGTCCTGCTCTCCACACTCCAGTGTACTTTTTCCTCAGCAATTTGAGCTTCTTAAACGTCTGCTACACATCCACCACCCTCCTAGTACTGCTGGTGAAAATCTTCTGGGAGAAGAAGGCCATTTCTTATGAGGGCTGCCTTTCCCAGATCTTCTTCTTGGTGACAAGTGCTGGCACAGAAGGCGTCTTACTGGCTGTGTGGCCAGTATGAGTGCTGTGTGTCCACCTGCTGTCCTCCTCAGTACCCAGTCATCATGAGTGTGAAGGTCTGTGTTGGCTTGGTGACTGGGTCCTGGCTGTTAGGGCTGGTTAATTTGGTAACACACACGGTGCTGGCCATCACACTCACTCTGTGTGGGCCCCACCAGATCAGCCACTTTCTCTGTGACACCCCATTGCTCCTGAAGCTCTCCTGCTCAGACACCTATGTCAACGAGTCTGCGCTCCACGTTGTCAGTGCCACCATGGGCCTGAGACCCTGACTCTTCACTGCAGGCTCCTATGCACTCATCATGGCAGCCATCCTGGGGATTCACTCTTCCCAGGGCAGGAGGAAGGCCTTCTTCACCTGTGCATCCCCCCTCACTGTCGAGGTGGTCTTCTATGTAACAGCCATCTTCCACTATGAAAGGCCCAGAGAAGGCTGGACACGCACACCCTGATCTCTGTGCTCTTCTGTGTGGTGACCCCCATGTTGAAGCCCATCATTCACAGCCTGAGAAGCAACGAGGTCCAGAGTGCCCTGAGGAAGTTTGCTGGAAGACAGACTGTATAGTGTGATTAGAACTAGATGATGGTTTCATTCTAGGAAATGTCTTAGTTGTAGAAATATGTGAACTCTTCAGCAGCAATTACAAGAGTGCTCTCTCCATACACAGTGTCTCATGAACACTGTGGTGCCTCTCCAACCAGGGGAAGGACACTGTGCTAAGTATGTGACACATTGTGACCTCACCTGGGTTCTCTAATCCACAGGTATTTCAGAATATTTTTATTACTTTTCTCTCCAAAAAAAACCTATACCCAAAACAGTCAATCTCCTTTCCCCCAATATTGCAGCTCTAGCCAACACTAGTGAATGTGAAGTGCTATGTGCAATGTGACTTTGACTTGCATTTTCCTAATGGATCTTGATTCTAAGTTTTAAATAAACACCATTTCTGTGTTTCTCCTTCACATGTGGAAAGACCTATGTATACACTCGAGTTTCTGTGGATATTTTTAATAAAGTAATACCATATACGCCTTTTTGATCTTACTCCTTTCACTTAGGATGTTTGCAATTTTCAGTTATATTGTAGCTTGTATTAGTATTTTAGTTTATTCCTCTTTATTGTGACTGATTTCCTTATTATGAAAATGCCACATTTCTTTGTTCATTTCTCACTGGATAGTAATTTTTACTTTGTGTCTGTGTGGGTGTCATACTGCAGATTGAACCCGGAGCCTCCTGCACACTAAACAATGTTCTACCACTAAGCCAAAGCCCAACCCTTTTAAAAATTTTGTTTTGAGACAGGGTCTTGCAAATTTGCCCAGGTTGTCCCTGAATTTGTGATCCTACTGCCTCAGCTTCTTGAGTAGCTAGATTACAGACCTGCCTGGTCATTTTCACTTTTTGACTAATATAAATAAGATTTGTATATATAATATGAACATTATATATAATATGAACATTATATGAACATTCATGTACAAATCATTGGTGGACAACTTTTTTATTTATCTTGAGTTTGTTAATAGGAGTGGAAAAGGTGGATCGTTAACTCCATATTTAACTTTCTGAAGAAGTTCCAGATCATTTTCAGACCAGTGGAACCAGCTTACCTTATTATTAATAGTGGTGAATAAAGCTTCTGATTTCCTCACTCCCTTAACAACACATAATTATCATTCCTTTTATTGTGACGACCCTGGAATGTGTGAAGTGCTTCATCAAATGTGCTTTAGATTTGCCTTTCCCTGATGGCTAATCATTCTAAGATCTTTTAGGAGTACTGTTAATGTGTCTCTCCTAAGCATGAGGAAAACCCCATTGTATTATGGGAAATTTTAAGTTTTAGAGACTTACTTCTTTATCTAATACTTTTATTTCTTTTTTTGTGCAGTAAAATACTACAAGACTTTCAACCTTGTTTTCTTTTCTTCATCTGTGCCTGAAAGAGCTGTTTGATGACCCTTTTTTTTCCCCTACTTTTAAACTCCATAGCAAACAATTTCTTCACCAGGTCATGAGCATCAGCAGGATCATAAAATTAAGGTGCACGAAGTCATACAGTGTTTGGTAAGGGATCAGCCCTTAGCAGAAGTGAATCAGCTGAAGATAGTGGGGATGCTTTTAATATTGTGGCTTCTGATATCTGTCCATCTGGCAAAGTATGTAACATGAAGGAAAAACTTCATATGCCATTCGAAATCCATCCCAATAAGTGTACACCCACCCTGACCCCTTCTCTCCCTAGCTGGAAGAAAAGGCAGTCTTGAGGTTTCAGCCACCCAAAACTTCTTAGCAGAAATCTCACTCTTAACTTCACTCACCCACATCCCAGAAGAGAGAGGACGCTGATCTTCTCGCTGCATGCTGGGAACAGGTGATTGCCAAGACATTAATGAATCCAACAACGAATTAACTACTCTCCATTGTTGCAGTTGAACTCAAGCCATTGCCTTTGAGTTGTTTTGCACACTGAGGAGTCCCAGAGCAGCTGAAGAGGAAAGGCACGGGGCATATTCCCAACAGGTCAGCCCCAGACCTCTATAAATGTCCATCACAGGAAACTGAATTGTGAGAGATTAGAAGATTTTGATTCATTCATGAGGCCACAGATATGCGACAGGCAACTTTCAGAATAACAGGTCCGTTTTGTGGTGAATGGAGACCAACAGCCAGTTTTACCAAGAGCTTTCTTTGCAGCCCAGGTGCTAGTATGGAGAGCAGCAAGGGCCACACCAAAACCAGAAATCTACGCCTCTCTGTGGGAGTTGCTGGTAAGTAGTTTATTTACCATCACAATTTTCAAAAACACTACTCCAGAATCAGGATATACCTACACCTTAAAAACATATTACAGAATATTGTACATATTTTCATTACCATTTTGATGGCATTTATGTAATGACCTATCATAGCACCTTTTCTATGTATGTCTAAGTTTCCACAATACTACTTGTATTGCCAGAGTAGAAATAACTTCAGAGGTTATCACAAAACCTGAGCGATTTAGCATGATGCCTCCAGTACTGGAAGAAAACCCAAAACATAACCAGAAACCCGAAACCCTGGGATGCCTAAATTCCTAAAGTGAGATGATGTGTGTGGAAAATTACTTAGGGTAAACAATAGATAATGCTAAGTGTTAATCCTCTGCGTTTGATGAACAAGACAAAAAGGAATAATTTTTAGGGAGAAAGTATAGGGACACATTCCCATTATGATACAATATAGCATAACAATAGACCTACCAAAATATCTGTTTAAATAAAAATCATTATTGTAGAAGAAGTTATGTTTAGAAACGTATTCATTCACTAATTAGGGGTTTTCATCTTTATCTTACAACACATGGATGCTTGGGGAGGGGAGTTGCAAGCAATTTATTAACTGTAATAAATCCCTGAAGCTTGTGAGTAATCTACTTCATACACAATACCCCTCCTTTAGAAATATTATATTTTGGGGTCACTCATAAGTGACTTCATTCTCGGTCAACTGACTTTGAGATGACTGATTGGGAAAGAAAGATGCAGAGCTGCTTGTTCTGTGGGAACTGAGCCAATGGTCTCCATAAGGGATATGTTTAGGAGACAGAAGGCCCTGAGTTTCTCAGAAGCCGCTGGGCTATGCTGCCTCACTTATGCCCACAGAGGCTTTATTTTTCTCAGCAAGATATCTGCACCAGAAGCACTGAACAGAAATGTTTTCTCGCCTCTGTTAAGTCTCTGTTAGATCCTTTAGGTCCCACACAGTACCGTCTTTAAAGAATCTTTTAAAAACTCTGCTACATGGATGTACTTGACAGACCTTCTTCATTTTTCAAACCTTTACTGTGTGCATATTTACACAAAGTGTTGCCCTAGTGTTTAGAACACAATTGAGAGGCCCAACTAGGACCTGGAGGAGCGCATATTCAAGATGGAATGAGAGGCTTTGACAAGTATTAAGTGCTCCATTTCCAGAGCTGCCCAAGCAAACACTAAGGGAAAATAATGATAATTTGTAGATTACATAGAATTGTTACCAAGTTTCCTGCACATATTGAGTTCATCTTCATATTAGATTGTAAGTTTGTTGAAGGACAGTGTCGGAGCCCAGCTCCAACAGGGGGTCTCAGGAGACATGGTGAGGATTCGGCGAAAGAGGGGGTAAAGAAACAACACAGACACCAAAGTTAAGGTGTTGATCACAATCTTTACTCGTGAAGTTGATAACACACTTTTCATTTTGGCAGGCTTACAGTACGTTGTGGTTACAAAACAGGAATCATTATTCAAACAAAACAAAATATTATGTAGCTACAATTAGAATAGAAGAATGGATCTTGGCTTATGCATAAGCAAGGATTTTTACTTTCAGTTCGAGTTTTGCTTTGAGCTGTTTCTGCTTAGTTAACTTTTAATAATAGTTACAAATGTCCCAAACTATTGGCGTATACCTTGACTATTCTTTCTTGACTTACTGACTGGAACCGGTGCCATGGTTACGGCAAGTAGTTGATTTGTTATTACTTGTAACCAAACAAAAGTAAGAGCACAAAACATTGTGCACAGGAACAAGAACAAGTTGCCCAGTACTAAGCACTAATCTATCTTCTTACCATTAATTTTCCTTCTCTAGATTTTAATTTAATTTCTCAAAAACTTCCTTGAAAGGAATACAGGGAGTTTTTGTTTAGACATTAACGTTTTACACTCCACAGCTAAATCATTGCATTTAGAGCAAACAGATCTATGCTTTAGAATTAGTTTCATTAATTAGGAAAGTCATGATTTTTCCTTTATACTTAATGGTCATATGAGAAATCAAAATTATACTTATTAAAGGAATACAAAAACAAATCAGCCCATTCCCAGAAACATACTGTGCTCCTCAAGAGGATGGACGCCTTGCGCCATCCACCTCAGTAGGGCCTTGCCATTGCCTGAGTCAGGGGAGGGGCGCAGCAGGACAGGGATCAGATCTTATCCTCTTTGGGTTTCTTAGTAGATCTGGCTTAGGACTAAATTAGACCCTGTATAGGAACAAAATTGGTTTGAATTTAAACTAACCACTACCAAGACAAGAAATTTTAAAATCCTAAATGAAAAAGAGAATTTTTTATTTTGAAGAATTATATAACTAGAAGGCTCTGACATATCATAAGAGGTAATAATTTGTCTTCCCTTTCCTCTTTATGCTAGAAGAAGCACAGGTGAAATTAAAAGAACTGAAAAAGCTGGCACAGTGGTGCACGCCTGTAACCCAGCAGCTCAGGAGGCTGAGGCAGGAGGATAGTGAGTTCAAAGACAGCCTCAGCAAAAACAAGGCACCAAGAAACTCAGTGAGACCCTGTCTTTAAATAAAATATAAAATAGGGCTGGGGTTGTGGCTCAGTTGTCAAGCCCCTGAGTTCAATCTCCGGTAACTGCCCCCCTATACCCCCGCCCAAAAAAAACAGAACTGAAAGAGATGTTAAATACTGAATTGAGTGCTGAATCTCCAAGACAGGAGGGAGGCTTTTTCCTGGTGAATTTGTTAAGATTTTAAACCTACCAGTTATGGGTAAGGGCATCCCTGCATGTTAGGTGAAAGAGCCCAGCCTCCCCCAAAGTGTGTCCTTGAACCAGCATCACTGGAAACACTTGGAACTCACTGACTGAGGCCAACTGTTCTGCACAATGACCTCTGATCTTTCCCTCGGCTCCAAGCACCCACATCACATGGAAGGATATGAGGACGACTCTGGGCCAGGCCAGATAGCTCATAGATTTCACAGTAATAAATTCAATTTGCCACAAGCACCTGAAATCATTCAGATATTTTTTCTGAATAAATTGACCTTTTACTGTGTGTTGTGTGTGTGTGTGTGTGTGTGTGTGTGTGTGTGTGTTTTAAGCAATTTACTGGGCAACATAAAAATTGGATTTAAAAATTTTAATCATTGCTTGTGCTATTGAGATCAAATAGGAATCATTGTTTCCCTGATGTGCATAAGGGTTTTCATGATCACACCATTCTTCCTCTTTTTGGTCATGCCCATTTTCTTTTTTTTTTTTTTTTTCGTTTGAGGAAAGGAATCCCTAAGGTTAGTCAGCAAAACATTTCATTCATTGCCAAAGTAAAAAAAAAAAAAGTTCTTCTTTTAAGACTCTATACTTATTTATTTTATTTTGTTTATATTTAGATTTTAAAATTAGTTTTGCTTAACTGAAGCACTGAGTTTCTATTGAAATGTAAATACTTTAAGCTTCTTAAGGCCCTGAGATTTGGAATTTTAATGAAAGCTGTGTTGGCCTATTAATCATGTGCAATGAATTATTAGAACCAAAGACAAGAATGTCTGGGCATTGAAGATAATAAGACAGTTTACTAATATATGGTATTATCATCAGGTAACAAAGTATCACTACAAATAATAGTTATTACATGATAAATTTTCTGAGTCAATTTCTTTTTTGTTTCTTAAATCATAATTTTTAATACATATTAAATGTACAAATTAATGTATATTACGCAAACTAAAGGGATTTATTGATGTTTCCCTACTTTCATTAATATATTGTGCATTAATTTCAATTCTTTTTTATGTAAAATGGGGATAATAGGTTATTTTATAGGTTCTTGTGTAAACCAAATACATAAATGCATGTAAAAGTCTTATAGGCATTTAATAAGTGTTAGGTATTTTTTATCTAATGTGTGTCTCTATTCGTTACTCAATTTAAAAATCGTGATTGGATTCAGGTATGTAAAAATTCATCTTTTTAAAGAAATTCACTGAGTTTTGATAGAATGGATTATCCGAAATTCACTCTAATTTTTAAAGAAAACATGCCACTTTTAAACTACATTAAACAAGGTTTTTAATGTCAGGCATTTATGTTTATTGAAGCAATCTAAGAAGACTCACACTCAAATTATTTTTGTATGAAATATACCTTAGATGATTATGATGATTTTGGTTATTATTATTGCAGAGCATAGGGTTTACTATTAAGTTGATCTAATTCCTATGCTGCATTATATAAATTCTAAGGAGCAAGTACATATTGTGTCACAAAGTGTCATTCATGAGTTATGATCATTAATAATGGATTCTAATGGTGACCATGATTATGATTCAATCTAAGGCCCTACATTAGTAAAGAGCATAAAGGATAAGAAAAATTGTTTGGGTATCATCCTTCACCCTACCCCACACCCGTGACCTACAAGAAATTAGCCAGTAAAACCAAGGAAAAACTTATATGTAGATAAAATTATATAAACATACATTGGGAGATTTTTTTAATGCCCCATGAAATTGTCCCTCCTGAACTGACCTTTATATTAAAGACCTTTACAATAGCAGTATGCACAACTTCAGAGATTGTATTTTTAAATCTCTGAACATTTACATTTAGTTTTCCCTTTTACACATCCACAGACCATGTACCATTTTCTCATAGTAAAATCTGCTGGAACTGCCTTATGTGGAATTTTATTTGTTTTTATGAAAACATCTAGATATCTACCTATAAAAGAGATTTTTGATATGGGGAGTTAAAAGAAAGTATATGTCACTGATTTTTAAATGACTTGAAGTTCATCAAGGTAGTTGATAGAGAAAACAGAGAACGTAAGAAATGTCAAGTACATGTAGCTTCCAGCTCCATTTCAAAGTTGATTTATTGTAAATCAATTTTAAAAAGGTAACCTTTTGTTTAGGAAAATTATTTAGAGGAAAGCAATACCTACAACTGAACTTGATAGTGTGGTGTTTTTAGTCATTCCTGGATAAACTTTAGTACAATTTTCGTGAACACCAAGTATCACAAGAATCCCTACTTTCTCTATTTCCTTCTCTACTTTCTCTATTCTCCTGGGGGATTTCATATTCACTCTTTCCTGTAACAGTTGCCTTCAAGACAATGACTCCCAAATCCACACCTGCAGTTCTAGGCTGTCTGTGAAGGGCATTTCCACGTGATTATCCCACAGATAACTTACATTGAACATAACTCAAATCAAATCCACCAAAACCTCCTCTACATCTGCTATTCCTCACATATTCCTGTTTTCCTGAGTGATCCCAATAGCTAGTCAGCCTGCCCAAACTGATTTGTTGTCTTTACCGTGTCCTCTTAAACTAGGATTGTAAAGTTCTCCATATCCTTCTCCATGAGGGCTTCAGAGATTTTCTCCCACCTTCAACACAGCACGTCTTCAGATACAGACCACTTCATTTTGATCTTGTTTTAGCACTCAGATCACTCTTTTGAACAAAACAGGTGTGTCTAAAACCTGGGGAACCAGGTTTCACAGTATCGACCCCTGCTCTTTGGACTCACACGCACAATTTCATGAGTGGGTCTATCTGCGTGTTCTAGACCTAGAGATCTGATGATTTTCTAAAACCCAGTCTATGTCCCTCCAGATGTCGCTGTTTTCAGTCTGCACTCACCTGAAAGAGATTTATGGTCCCCTATTGTGGATACTCTGCAATCATTGATGTCCATGCTCATACCCAAACCTGTCTTCCAGAGACACACCTTGGCTCTCTGGTGGCCCATGGCATGGTGGGGGATGGGACGTTTTCCGAGGTTTCTATTGCTAAGTACCTTGCTTAGAAATCTGGCCTGACACAGCTTCACAGAGCCTTGTCCCGGCCCCATAGGCTGATACTCTGCAACCTCCCCTGAAGTAGCAGGCTTCTCAGATTGACCCAGGGCTTGGAAGCATCCACTGGTACTATCCCACCAGCCCCTTGAAGCCTAGCTGGAGTCTCTATAGAAACAGGGTACATCTCTATGGAAATGGGCTCCCTCCTCCCGCCCCAGTGTGATGCAGCTCTCAGAGAAGCTCAATAGTGAGGGTCTTTCCATTTATAGCAATTAGGATAACCAAGTGTTCTGAGCTTGCTGAGCCTTAAATGGCAGATTCCTGCTATATTCTTTGAGATTTCTGCCATCAATGTTGCCTGAGATGCCAACTTGCCATCCCACTAACTATAATAATGTGTTCTAAGTCAAGACCAATCCCACAACCAATCACACACACACACACACACACACACACACACACACACACACACACACACAAAGACACACACACATGCACATGACCATCTATCATGGTGAGCAAGGCTTTGTATCTGTGATACAGACGAAATTCACCCACCAATCATATTCACTGCTTCAAACAGATCGTTATCAGGAAACAACTGATGTCACTTGTAAAATGTGATATGTCCTGGACTATCACTGTGGTAAAAAAAGAAGTAGAGAAATGCAAAAAAATGGGAGAAAATACTTAACCTCTTAGAGACCTAAAAAATATATTTAGATGTGGTTCCAACCAATCCTGAGTTAAAAATCATCTTGAAAAAATGCTTTCACTTCTATTTAGCAATTTACATACTTACTTACTTACTGCAGTACTGGGGATTGAACCCAGTGGCACTCTACCATGAAGCTATATCCCCAGCCTTTTCAATTATTTGGGGTGGGGGCCTTGCAGAGTTTCAAATTTATGATCCTCCTGCCTTAGTCTCCCATGTACCTGGGATTACAGGCAGGTACCACTCTTCCCCATTAATTACTTATTTTTAAAATAATGCTATTTTAAAAAAATTGATCTATAATTTGTACTCAAAAAATGCACAGATCTAAAGTGTACAGGTTTATAATATTTTACATACATATAAACTACAAAAGTCAGGATCCAAAACATTTCAATCACTTTAGAAATTTCCTTCATGCTTCAACTGATATCACCCATGAGCTCCAAAAAAAAAAAAAAGACCACCATTATTACTTGACCATTATAGCTTTTTTTGCTAATTTTTGAATTTTATTTAAAGGAAACATACAGTATATATTTTGTATCTGGCTTTTTTCACCCAGAAAATTTTTTTTTATATTTCTCAAAGTTATTAATGTTCCAGTATTTGTGTTTCTAAAGTAACTGAATTATTCCACTGCATAATAAAGCGTGATATGTCTTCTGTCCTTCTGCTGAAGACATAATATTTGTTTGAGTTATTATAAATTTTTACACAAGAATTTTTGTGAACTGTGAATTAATTTCCTTAAAAATATACTAGAAATGACATTGTTTTGAATAGAATAACTACATATTTAACTAAATTACAAATTACTAAATATTTTTGAAAAGTAAGTGTATAGACTTCAAATTTCACCTTGAGTATCTATCGAAATAGCTAGAAAGCATGTTGTTTTCAACATTATAATAACCAAAAAAAGCAGAAGAAAATGCAAATTAATGACTTTCATTGATTTTATTAGGGATGATTATTATAAGGCAAACAACTAACCGAAGTCTGGGGAGAGATAAGCAACCAAAATAATCCAGGCATTTTTTTAACTATGGGAGAACCCACTAGATACATAGGAGTTTATTTATAAAAAAAAACTCAAATAAAAAATAGTTAATGGATTGCTAAAGACTTATTATAGACTGGTTTAAGAACATAAAGACCCAGAGGGCTATAGACATAAGATGTTTGTATTTTTTCTTTTTCTCCATGGATTCCACCAAATGCTCCCAGGAAGATAGGAAAGTATTCTGAGAAAGTGTCTTTAACGGTATCATTTCTTGGATAGGTGGAGGGACAAAGAACAGCAACAGCAGCCAAAACTTCTCCCAGACCCATTTCCTGATTTTTTGCATAGAACAAAAGCTGTAATCTTCAGGGGCAATAGTAACAGAAACTGTTACTTTAAGACACTCAACAGAAAACCTTTGTAGCTATGGAAAGGAACAGACCGAAAAGTCTAACGTCTGGAGGAATAAGAACTAGGCTCAGCATATTGCTAGAAAGTGGGTCACGGTGAAGGCCATAGTTCTGTGACTGAGTTTGCAGTACCTAAGGCAGGACTTCCTGGAAACTTCAGAAATCCCTTCTTTGTTTCCCACTAGTCCACTAACATGCATTGACTGAAAATAACAGTAGAATATAGCTGAGAATTCTTCAAGAAATAGATTATCTCTGGAGAACAGCGAAAATAGAATACACAAAAGCAAGCAGGGAACAATATTAACAAATTGAACTCAGCCATATAGAATAAGGATAACATTACAGTCAATTGAGATCAATCCCAGAATGCAAGGCTGGTTCAATATTCAAAAATTCAATCAACCGAATTTCCATAGTAACAGACTAAATAAGAAAAAACATATATCATTTCAATAGATGCAGAGAAAATAAGAAAATTCAGTATCTATTTATGATAAAAAGAATAACTAAATGAAACTAGGGCCAAAGTCCAGTGGTAGAGTGCATGCTTAGTATGCATAAGGCTCTGAATTCAAAACCCAGCACACATACACCAAAAAAAAAAAAAACTGCTAGTAAAAAATGGATAGACATTTTCTAACTTGATAAAAGGCATTGAGTACATGTAATGTGCCAGACACATAGCTTATATTATCTCAAAACTTCTTTCGGCAGTTGTGAAATAGACATCATTAATATCCTAAGCAAGGAACAAACTGAGGAATAGAGATGAGCTGACCTTTTTACAACAACATCTAGTAAACAACAGATGGATTTCAATCCACATCTATCTGGACCAAGAGCCTACTGTTTTACTATAATATTTTTCATTTAAGTTTGAAAAAGTAAAAGAAATTTTAGTTCAAAAAAATGGATTAGCATGGGTAACATGATAGAAAATCAGCAATTGTATCAATCATTTTTTTCAGGAAATGTAATTCTTGGTGAGGTAAATCTTGTAATACAAAAGACGAAAAATACCTAAGCATATATCATTTGTCAAAATTTTTTGTATCTTATAAAACTTAAAAAAATAAAAGTTTCTACTGAAAAAATAGATCAATGTATTTAAAAGCAGGTGACTTATAATTTTACTTTTAAGAAATAATCAGACATGATCACAGATACATATGATTGAAAGCTTCTATTCCAATATTTATGATAGTAAATGGAATGGAAGGTTTCTATGTTCAATAAAAAGGGAGATATTAACTTAAGTTAATGTTAGGAAATTAAGATTACAAGGCAAAAAACTAAATAGAGTACAACAATATTGGGAAATTTTGCTTTGGATATTTTAAAGATAGATACAGGTAGAATGGGATGAATGCAAAGAGAGCTTTGTTTTTGTGACCTGTTCTATTCTTCTGAATAACTTTCTGCATTTTTCTCATTTTTCCACAATAAAAACTTATTACTTGAAATAACAGACATACAAAAAAGAATTAGTCACAGTGAAGCACAGTGTTAGGAGGGAGATACTTCAGATTCAATGAGACACAGGGGTTGATAGCTGGTTGTGCATTTTGACCAAGTCTCCATTTATTCTTACAAAAGACCACCCATGCAAAAGTCTGTGAGAAGTTATGCTCTCTCTAAAGTCACTCCTATACGTCTCTTTCCAGAGTCCAGGCATCTCTGTATACAATATTATTTGCCATGTTGCTGCAGATTAACAAGCCTGTTTGGGGTGCTCTCAGTCCATTCTCGTCATTGTCTTTTTTTCTCTGTTTTGTAGCTATGATACCATTGGAAATGAGCAATCAATCACTTGTCACTTCTTGGAATTTCCAACCACTCCAACCGACAGGGCTGGTTCTTTCTGCTCTTTCTGGTCATTTACCTGACCACTCTCCTGGGGAACATGCTCAAAATAGTGGCCACCAAGGTCAGTCCTGCTCTCCACACTCCAATGTACTTTTTCCTCAGCAATTTGAGCTTCTTGGACGTCTGCTAAACATCCACCACCCTCCCAGTACTGCTGGTGAACTTATTCTGGGAGAAGAAGGCCATTTCTTATGAGGGCTGCCTTTCCCAGATCTTCTTCGTGGTGACAAGTGCTGTCACAGAAGGCTTCTTACTGGCTGTGTGGCCAGGAAGTGTGCTGTGTGGCCACCTGCCGTTTTTTTCAGTACCCAATCATCATGAGTGTGAAGGTCTGTGTTGGACTGGTGACTGGGTTCTGGCTGTGTGGGCTGGTGAATTTGATCACACACATGGTGCTGGCCATCACACTTACTCTGTGTGGGCCCCACCAGTTCAGCCACTTTCTCTGTGACACCCCATTGCTCCTGAGGCTCTCCTGCTCAGACACCTCTGTCAACAAGTCTGCGCTCCACGTGGTCAGTGCCACCATGGGCCTGAGCTCCTGCCTCTTCACTGCAGGCTCCTATGCACTCATCATGGCGGCCATCCTGGGGATTCCCTCTGCCCAGGGCAGGAGGAAGGCCTTCTCCACCTGTGCGTCCCCCTCACTGTCGTGGTGGTCTTCTATGGAACTGCCAACTTCCAGTATGACAGGCCCAGAGAAGGCTGGACATGAACACCCTTGTCTCTGTGCTTTTCTGTGTGGTGAGCCCCCTGTTGAGCCCCGTCATTCACAGCCTAAGGTGCAACGAGGTCTAGAATGCCCTGAGGAAGCTGGCTGCAGGGGTGTGCATCCCTTTGCATGATCAAAGTCTAGACCAATCTTCAAACTGGAGTATACAGTCATCTGGAAAAAGATGCCTCCCAGGGACTTGTAGGCACCTGGTTAGAGAGTCTGTATCTGGAGCTTAAACTCCAACTCCCACTTCTAAAATCTCTGAGACTCCTTTCTCTTCTCTCTTGTCACAAATACCCTTTTCCCACTTTTAGGTTCAAGTGTGTCGGACACCTTGTGTGGGTGTTCAGCACCATCTCTGTCCTTCTGTGTTCTCCCCACACCAGAGGGACAGAAAGTATGATAACCTCGTTTTCCACACTCCCCTGCCTGCAGGCCTCCATTTTAGGAGGTTCTGTCAAGATCAGCAAAACACTAGGCAGAGAGGAAGAAAGGAAAGGAAGAAAGTGGCTTCTTTTGGATCCCATAGCAGCAGCAGCAAACCAGCCCTGTAGAAGCAGGAACTAATCTCCTTGGTGCCAGGAGCTGTGTGTGCAGGCTCCTAGATATAGATAGCTGTTCCTGAATGTGGGTCACAGTAGCATGGAATTAGCGTCTCTTTCCAGGGAAGTTAGTGTTTCCATATATGGGGTGGTGTCACCTGCACTATTTTCCTTTTTTCTTCCAGATCTCCCAACCATTTTATAACTTTTTTCTGTGTCAACTTCCTCTAACCTAAGACATCAAGAGTCGTTCTTCATCTCTACCTAACCACGGTGGCCCCTACCACAATAGTGGTTTACATCAGAGATGGTTCTAGATAACAGATCTGAGGAGGTAGGTTGGATGTCTTACCTGAGGGAATTGAATATGTTGATGATGTCACAGCCCATGGGAAAGGAGACCTGATAATTCCTGGTGTGCAATGACCCAACAGAGACTTTTAGTTATCATGGCCTGAAATCAAATGTCTATGGAAAACTGAGCTTTGGAATAACACCATCGACCTTCAGGGTGGGAATGAACATTACAACATGACTACAGACTGCTGTTACTGACTGGAGTGGGAGACTTACAGAAAGAAAATGATAGGTTAAAGCATTATATTCCTCCTTCAAGTTAGGTTCAGAGCATCAGAAATATTTTCTCTCTTGAAACTGATAAAGGTTAATATCAGAATAAAACATTCAATTCTCCAAATTGCAGAAGTACAAAGAAAATTATAAATCCACAATTTCTCCAGGTCTCTCTTATATCAATTAGGACATTAATGGGGGAATGATTGAGACCCTGTTAATCAGAATGTCAAAATACCAGTGGAATTAGACAAATCTCAGAGCCTTGAACCCTGAAATCTCCATTAACCCTCTTTGCTGTCAGAAGCAGCCCCTCCTCCCCCGAGGAGACTAGCTTTCCCTAAATTGAAGACCCTATGGTGACTCTACCTGGGAAGTTGTCTTTTTTTTTTAAGAGAGAGTGCGAGAAAAGAGCAGAGAAGAAAAGAGGGGAGAGAGAAAGAGAGAGAAAGAGAGAGAGAGAGAGAGAGAGAGAGAGAGAGAGAGAAAGAGAGAGAGAATTTTTAATATTCATTTTCTAGTTCTCGGCGGACACAACATCTTTGTTGGTATGTGGTGCTGAGGATCGAACCTGGGCCGTACGCGTGCCAGGCAAGCACACTACTGCTTTAGCTACATCTCTAGCCCAATTGTCTTTAAGATGCTCATCCATCATCCCACATTGTCACCAGACTCTTAATTGGGGTCTGATCCTAGAACGCCTCAGGTAAGAGTATAAAATATAGTCCAGGAGAGTATAAGGGTCACACCAAAATAAAAGGTAAATATTTTACTGTATTTTGTAAATAGGAGCCTTAAGAATATATAAGAGAATTTGTTTGAGTCTTCTAGATCAAAGGAGTCAGGACATACTGCTGGATCATCTTTAATGCAGTCACAGGGACGTAATCACCAGAAATGTTAGGGCCAAGGATTTTCCTGAGCCACAAGGAGTGGCTATTAGACTCTTTTTGGTTGATGGACTGAAATCTGGACTCAGTGTTTGCTTAAGTTCAATGACCAATATGATCCTTGAATGATGGAGAGGATTGTGATCAGAAATAAATAAGGTGTTTGATGACGTGTTATGTGACCCCTTCCCTAGCCTCACAGCTAAATCAGGAGGAGGGCCTGGAGCACCAGCCTTCGCAAAGGCCTCGTAGACATGCATTCAGAAGGCAGCACCAGATCCTTGTGAAAACCACAGCCCCTGTCCTCAGCAGCCTGGGAAGACATTAACAGATGGCATCGTTGAAACGGGCTCCCTGATTTCAGTGAGAATAAGGGGACCCTGAAGTAGAAGAGGCCATGTGGTGGAACAGTGATTAGAACATTTGAATCTGTAGAGATTTTTGACAGTGGTAAATGATCGTGGTATTAATAGATGGGAAAAAATGGGCACCCTCCTAGAATAGTGCCTGTCCCATGTAATGTGAAACTCTTCTTTTCACACTTCATTGGTGCATTTTAGTGGTCCATAATGGTGGGATTTGCTGACACATATTTGAACATGCACACAAAATAACCGTGAACTTTGGCCAATATCATTCCAATATTTCCCTTTTCCTCACCTCCTCCCCTGGTGCCTTGACTCTACTGATCTTCCTTCAACTTTCATGATGAGACTCCCTTTCTAACTTTCCTTCCTTTTCCCCCTCTAGCTTTAACAGAGGAAAAACATATGGCCCTTAACTTTCTGAGTTGCTTATTTCCCTTAATGTTCTGAAGATCCATCCATCTTCCAGCATGACATAATTTTGTTCTTCTTCATGGCTGAAAGAAATTCCAATGTGCATATACTCGATGTTCTTTATTTATTCGTCTACTGATGTCATCTCTGCTGGTTCATGGGCATGTATGTGTCATCATAGTATGATGACTTCGATCCGTTGTGATAAATACCAAGCAGAGGTAGAGCTGGGTCACAGGGTGGTCCATGGCTACTCCTGAGGAGCCTCCATCCCGATTTTCGTGGTGGTTGTGCTGATTTACATGCCCACAAACAGGGTGAGAGTGCTCCTTTCTCTCCAATTCTCTCCTTGTCACACTCATTTCTGTTTGTATTCTTGGTGGTTGCCTTTGTCACTGAAGTGAGATGAAATCTCAGGGTAATCTTGACTTGCAAGTATTTTCATATATTTGTTGGCCACTCACATATTTTCTTCTAAGACGTGTCTGTATAGTTCATTTAGTTTCCCATTTGGTAACTGGGTTATTTGATAATTTGGTTATTTAATAATTGTGGGTTTGATGTTAAGATTTTTGAGTTCTCTATTAATATTCTGAATATTCCTCCTCTTTTAGAAGAGCATCTCATTAAGATTTTCTCCCTTTCCATAGGTTCTCTCTTCATATTCTAATTGTCTCCTTTGCTGTGCAGAACCTTCTTAATTTAATTCCATCCTATTAGCAAAATTTTCGTGTTATATCCTGAGCTTTGGCATCGTATTGAGAAAGTCATTGCCTATGCCTGTATGTTGGAGTATTGAATTTGTTTTTTCCTAGAAACTGCATAATTTCTGGTCTAGTTCCTGGGTCTTTAATGCATTTTGAGTTGATTTTTTACAGGGTGAGCGAAAGTTCAGGTCTCATTCTTTTGCATTTTGACAGGGGTGTAGAAGGACTGTTTCAAAGGGTAGATGTTAAAGACTGGGGTGCAGAAGTACTGTTTCAGAGAGCAGAAATTGGAGACTGAGGTGAAGAAGGACTGTTACAGAAAGCAGAGTTTGGAGAGTGGGGTGCACAAGGATTATTGCAGAGAGCACAGTTTTCAGACTGAGATGCAGAAGGACTGTTGCAGAGAGCAGATGTTGGAGACTGGGGTTCAGAATGACTGTTGCAGAGAGCAGAGTTTAGAGATTGGGGTGAAGAAGAATCATTGCAGAGAGCAGAGGTTATAGACTGGTGTGTAGAAGGACTGTTAGAGACAGAAGAGTTTGGAGACTTGGTTGCAGAAGGATCTTACAGAAAGCAGAGTTTGGAGACTGAGGTGCAGAAGGACTCTAACAGAGAGCAGAGTTTGGAGACTGTGGTGCAGAAGGACTAATACAGAAAAAAGAGGTAGGAGACTAGGGTGCAGAAGGACCATTACAGAGTGCAGAATTTGGAGACTGCGGAACACAAAAACTGTTACAGAGAGCAGAGATTGGAAATTAGGGAGCAGAAGTACTTTTTCAGAGAACAGAGGTTAAAGACGTGGTTGCAGCAAGACCGTTGAAGAAAGCAGACGTTGGAGACTGGGTTGGAGAAGGAATGTTAAAGAGAGCAGAGTTTGGAAACTGGGGTGCAGAAGGACCTTATAGAGAACAGAGGTTGGAGACTGGGGTGTAGAAGGAGTGTTAAGGAGAGGAGACGTTGGAGACTGGGGTGCAGAAGGATAGTTGCAGAGAGCAGAGGTTGGAGACTGGGGTGCAGAAGGACGGTTGCAGAGAGCAGATGTTGGAGACTGAGGTGCAGAAAAACTGTTACAGAGAGCAGCGTTTGAAGAGTGAGGTGCAGAAGGATCGTTGAAGACAGCAGAAGTTGGAGACGGAGTTGCAGAAGAATCATTGCAGAGAGCAGAGGTGGAGACTGGGCTGCAGAAGGATCGTTACAGAGAGAAGAGGTGGGAGACTGGGGTGCAGAAGGACTGTTACAGAGAGAACAGGTTAAACCCTGGGGTGCAGAAGGAATGTTGCAGAAAGAAAAGTTTGGAGACTGTGGTGCAGAAGGACTGTTGCAGAGAGCAAAGTTTGGAGACTGAGATGAAGAAGGATTGTTACACAGAGTAGTCTTTGGCGATTGGTTTGAAGAATTATGATACAGAAACCTGAGGTGAGAGCCTGGGGTGCAGAAAGACCGTTAAAGAGAGAAGAGGTTGGAGACTGTCGTGCAGAAGGACTGTTTCAGAGAGCAGAGTTTGGAGACTGGGTGCAGAAGGCCTGCTACAGAGAGCAGAGGTTGGAGACTGTGTTGCAGAAGGACTGTTATAGAGAGCAGATTTTGAGGCTGGGTTGCAGAAGGACTGTTATAGAGAGCAGAGTTTCGAGGCTGGGTTGCAGAAGGATCTTACAGAGAGCAGAGGTTGGTTACTGAGGTGCAGGACGACTGTTACAGAGAGCAGTGTTTTTAGACTGGGGTGCAGAAGGATCGTGCAGAGAGCAGAGGTTTTAGACTGACATGCAGAAGGACTGTTACAGAGAGCAGAGGATAGAGACTGAGGTGCAGAAGGACAGTTACAGAGAGCAGAGTTTGGTGACTGAAGTTCAGAAGGACTGTTACAGAAAGCAGAGGTTGGAAAATTGGGGTGCAGAGGGACCGTTACAGAAAAGGTTGGAGACTGCGGTACACAAAGACTGTAACAGAGAGCAGAGATTGGATAATATGATGCAAAAGGACTGTTACAAAGAGCCCAAGTTGGAGACTGGGGTGCAGAAGGACTGATACACAGAGCAGAAGTTGAAGACTGGGGTGTAGAAGGACTGTTGCAGAGAGCAGAGCTTGGAGACTTGGGTACAGAAGGACTGTTGCAGAAAGCATAATTTGGAGACTGAGGTGCAGAAAAACTGTTACAGGTAGCAGAGTTTGGAGACAAGTTTGCAGAAGGACTGTTGCATATAGCAGAGGTTGGAAACTGGGGTGAAGAAGGACTGTTGCAGGGAGCAGGTTTTGGAGACATGGGTGCAGAAGGACTTTTGCGGAGAGTAGAATTTGGAGACTGAGGTTCAGTTGACTGTTGCAGATAGCAGAGGTTTTAGACTGGGGTGCAGAAAGCCTGATACAGAAAGCAGAGGTTGGGGACTGAGGTGCAGAAAGACCATTACAGACAGCAGTGTTTGGAGACTGCAATACAGGAGGACTGTTACAGAGAGCAGAGGTTGGAGACTGGAGTGGAGAAGAACTGTTTCAGAGTGCAGACGTTGGAGACTGGTGTGCAGAAGAAGTGTTGCAGAGAGTAGAGATAGGAGACTGAGATGCAGAAAGACTGTTAAAGAGAGCAGAGTTTGGAGACTGGGGTGCAGAATTACTGATGCAGAGAGCAGAGATTGGATTCTGGGGTGCAGAAGGCTGTTACAAAGAGCAGAGTTTGGAGACTGTGTACAGAAGGGCTTTTATAGAGAGCTGAGTTTTGAGACTTGTTTGCAGAAGAATATTACGTAGAGCAGAGTTAGGAGACTGCGTTCCAGAAGGATTGTTACAGAGAGCAGAGGTTGGCGACTGGGGTGCAGTAGTATTATTGCAGAGAGCAGAGGTTGGAGACTAATGTGCAGAAGAATCGTTGCAGAGAGCAGAGGTTGGAAACTTGGGTGCAGAAGGACGGTTGCAGAGAGCAGATATTGGAGACTGGGATGAAGAAGGATCGTTGCAGAGAGCAGAGATTGGAAACTGGGTTGCAGAGGGACTGTTACACAGAGCAGAAGTTAAAGACTGGAGTGTAGAAGGACTGTTGCAGAGAGCAGAGTTTGAGGACTGGAATGCAGAAGGACTGTTTCAGATAGCAGAGGTTGGAAACCTGTGTGTAGAAAGACTGTTGCAGGGAGCAGGTTTTGGTGACATGAGTGCAGAAGGACTTTGCAGAGAGTAGAATTTAGAGACTGAGGTTCAGAAGGACTGTTGCAGATAGCAGAGGTTGGAGACTGGGGTGCAGAAGTACTGATACATAAAGCAGAGGTTGGGTATGAGGTTCAGAAGGACCATTACAGACAGCAGAGTTTGGAGACTGCAATACAGGAGGACTGTTACAGAGACCAGAGTTTGGAGACTGGAGTGGAGAAGAACTGTTTCAGTGTGCAGACTGTGGAGACTCGTGTGCAGAAGAACTGTTGCAGAGAGTAGAGTTAGGAGACTGAGATTAGGAAACACTGTTAAAGATAGCAGAGTTTGGACACTGGGGTTCAGAAGGACTGATACTGAGAGAAGAGTTTGGAGACTGGGGTGCAGAAGGCTGTTACAGAGAGCAGAGGTTGGATACTGGATACAGAAGGGCTGTTACAGAGAGCAGAGTTTGGAGCCTGGGTTGCAGAAGATTATTATGTAGAGCAGAGTTTGGAGACTGTGGTGCAGAAAGATTGTTACAGAGAGCAGAGTTTGGAGACTGGTGTGCAGAAGGATCATTGCAGAGAGCAGAGGTTGGATACTTGGGAGCAGAAAGGTGGATGCAGACAGCAGATGTTGGAGACATGGAATGCAGAAGGATCATTGCAGAAAGCAAACATTGGAAACTGGGTTGCAGTAGGACTGTTACACAGAGCAGATGTTGAAGACTGGAGTGTAGAAAGACTGCTGCAGAGAGCAGAGGTTGGAGACTGGGGTGCAGAAGGACTGATATAGAGAGCAGATATTAAAGACTGAGATGCAGAAGGACTGTTACAGAGAGCAGAAGTTGGAGACTGGGGTGCAGAAGGACTGATACAGAAAGCAGAGGTTGGAGACTTGGGTCGAGAATGAACCTTACAGAGAGCAGAGGTTGGAGACTGCAGTACAGATGGACTGTTACAGAAAGCAGAGTTTGGAGACCAGAGTACAGAAGGACTGTTGTAGAGTGCAGAGGTGGGAGAATGGGATGAAGTAAGACTGTTTCAGAGAGTAGATGTTAAAGACTTGGGTGCCTAAAAACTGTTGCAGAGAGCAGAAGTTGGAGACTGGGGTGCAGAAAAATTGTTGCAGAGAGCAGAGGTTTGAGACTGGGGTGAAAAACGACTGTTACAGAGATCAGAGTTTGAAGATTGGGGTGCAGAAGAATCTTACAGAGAGCAGAGATTTGATATTGGGGTGCAGAGGAACTGTTGCACCGAGCAGAGGTTAGAGACTGGGGTGCAGAAGGACTGTTACAGAGAGCAGAGATTGGAGACTGTTTTGCAGAATTATCTTACATAGAGCAGAGGTTGGAGACTAAGGTGCAGAAAGATTTTTGCAGGGAGCAGAGGTTGGAGACTGACATGCTGAAAGACTCTTGCAGACAACAGAGGTTGGAGAATGGGGTGCAGAAGGACCGTGGCAGAAAGCAGATGTTGGAGACTGAGGTGCAGAAGGATTGTTACAGAGAGCAGAGGTCGGAGAGTGGGGTGAAGAAGGACTGTTACAGAGATCAGAGTTTGGAGACTGGGTTGCCGAAGGATCTTTCAGAGTGCAGAGGTAGGAGACTGCGGTGAAGACGAACTGTTGCACAGAGCAGAGGTTTGAGACTGGGGTGCATAACGACTGTTAAAGAGAGCTGAGTTTTGAGACCTTGTTGCAGAAAGTTCTTACATAAAGCAGATGTTGGAGACTGAGGTGAAGAAGAAATGATACCCAGAGCAGAGTTTGGATACTGGGGTGCAGAAGGACTGTTGCCGAGACCAGAGGTTGGAGACTGTCCTGCAGAAGGACCGTTGCAGAGAGCAGAGATTTGATACTGGATTGGACAAGGAATGTTACAGAGAGCAGAGTTTGGAAACTGGGGTGTAGAAGGATCTTACAGAGAGCAGAGGTTGGAGACTGGGTTGCAGAAAAATCATTGCAGAGAGCAGAGGCTAGAGACTGGGGTGCAATAAGACCATTGCAGAGGTCAGAGTTTGAAAAGTGAGGTGCAGAAAGATTGTTACAGAGAACAGAAGTTGGATACTGGGGTGCAGAAGGATAGTTGCAGAGAGCAGAGGTTGGAAACTGGGGTTTAGAAAGACTGTGGCAGAGAGCAGAGGTTGTAGACTGGGGTGCAGAAGGACTGTTACAGAGAGCAGAGTTTGGAGACAGGGTTGCAGAAGGATCTTACTGAGAGCAGAGATTGGAGACTGAGGTGAAACAAGACTGTTACAGAGAGCAGAGATTTGAGACTGGTGTGCAGAAGGATCGTTGCAGAGAACTGAGTTTTCAGACTGAGGTGCAGAAGGACTGTTGGAGATTACACAGGTTGGAGACTGGGGTGCAGAAGGATCTTTGCAGAGAGTAGAGGTTTGAGACTGGGGTGCAAAAGAACTGTTACAGAGAACAGAGGTTGAAGACTGCGGTGCAGAAGGCCTGTTATAGAGAGCAGAGTTTGGTGAAAGGATGCAGAACGACAGTTACAGAGGGCAGAGTTTGGAGCCTGGGTTGCAGAAGGATCTCACAGAGAGCAGAAGTTGGATAATGAGGTGCAGAAGGACTTTTACAGAGAGTATACGTTGGAGACTGAAGTGCAGAAGGACCATTGCAGAGAGCAGAGGTGGAGACAAAGGTGCAGAAGGATTGTTACAGAGAGAAGAGTTTTGAGACTTGGGTGCAGAGGACTGTTGAAGAGAGCAGAATTTGGAGACTGTCGTGCAGAATAACTGTTACAGAGAGCAGAGTTTTGAGACTGGGATTCAGAAGGACTGATACAGAAAGCAGAGTTTGGAGACTGGGGTGCAGAAGGACCATTGCAGAGAGCAGAGTTCGAAGACTGCCATACAAAAAAACTGTTACAGAGAACAGAGTTTTGAGAATGGTTTATAGAAGAATTGTTTCAGTGTATAGATGTTGGAGACTGGGGTTTTGAAGAACTGTTGCTGAGAGCAGAGTTTGGAGACTGGGGTTCAGAAGAACTGTTACAGAGAGCAGAGGTTGGAGACAAAGGTGCAGAAATAATGTTACAGAGAGCAAAGGGTGGAGACTGTGGTGCAGAATTACTGATACAGAAAGCAGAGGTTAAGACTGTGGTGATGAAGGATTGTGGCAGAGAGCAGACATTGGAGACTGGGGTGCAGAAGGATCATTGCAGAGAGTAGATTATGGAGACTGGGATATAGAAGGACTGTTCTAAAGAGCAGAGGTTGGAGACTGGGGTGCAGAAGGACTCTTGCAGAGAGCAGTTGTTTAAGACTGAGGTGCAGAAAAACTGTTACAGGGAGTAGTGTTTGGAGACTGGGGTGCAAAAGGACTGATACTGAGTGTAGAGTTTGGAGAATGGGGAGCAGAAGGATTTTACAGAGAGGAAAGTTTGGACACTGGGGTTCAGAAGGATTATTGCAGAGAACAGACGTTGGAGTCTGGGGTGCCGAAGGCCTTTTGCAGAGAGCAGTTGTTGAAGACTGAGGTGCAGAAAAACTGTTACAGAGAGCAGTGTTTGGAGACTGAGGTGCAGAATGACTGTTTAAGAGAGCAGTGTTTGGAGACTGGGGTGCAGAATGACCATTACAGAGAATAAAGGTTGGAGACTGTGGTACAGAAGTACTGTTAAAGAGAGCAGAAGTTGGAAACAGATGAGCAGAATTTTCTTACAGAGAGCAGAGGTTGGAGACTGGCGTGCAATAGGACTGTTGCACAGAGCAGAGGTTGGAGAATGGGGTTCAGAAAGATCATTGCCGAGAGACGAGTTTGATGACTGAGGTGCAGAAGACCTGTTACACAGAGCAGAGCTTGGAGACTGGGGAGCAGAAGGCCTGTAACATAGAGCAGGGTTTGGTGACTGGGTGGCATAAGGATCTTACAGAATGCAGAGGTTTCTGACTGAGGTGCTGAAGGACTGTCAGAGAGAGATGAGGTTGTAGACTTGGGTCCACAAGGATTGTTGTATAGAGCTGAGTTTTCAGTATGAGGTTTAGAAAAACTGTTGCAGAGAGCAGATGTTGGAGACTGGGGTGCATAAGAACTGTTGCAGAGAGCAGAGTTTGGAGACTTGGGTGTAAAAGGATCGTTGCAACGAGCAGAGGGTGGAGACTGGGGTGCCAAAGGAGTGTTACAGACAGCAGATTTTGGAGACTGGTGTGCATAAGGATTGTTACAGAGAGCAGATATTGAAGACTGAGGTGCAGAAAGACCTTTGCAAAGAGAAAAGGTTGGAGACTGAGGTGCAGAAGGACTGTTGCAGAGTTTAGAGGTTAAAGACTTTGGTGTAGAAGGACTTTTGCAGAGACCAGAGGTGGGAGATTGGGGTGCCAAAGGACTGTTGCAGAGAGCAGACGTTGGAGACTGAGGTGCAGAAGGACTGTTACAGAGAGCAGAGGTTGGAGACTTGAGTGCAGAAGGACTGATAGAGAAAGCAGAGGTTTGAGAGTGGAGTGCAGAAGGACCATAACAGAGAGAAGAGTTTGGAAACTGCAGTACAGAAGGAATGTTACAGAGAGCAGAGGTTGGAGACTGGGTTGCAGAAGTCCTGTTACAGACAGCAGAGTTTGGAGACTGTTGTGCAGAAGGACTGTTACATAGTGCAGAGTTTAAATACTGGGTTGTAGAAGTATCTTACAGAGAGCAGAGTTGGGAGAATGAGGTGCAGAAGGACTGTTACAGAGAGCAGAATTAGGAGACTGGCTTGCAGAAGGGTGGTTTAAGGGAGCAGAGTTTTAAGACTGAGGTTCAGAAAGACTGTTGAAGAGAGCAAGTGTTTGAGACTGGGGTGCAGAAGGACTGATGCAGATAGGAGAGTTTGAAGACTGGGGTGCAGAAGGACTGTTATACAGAGCACAGTTTGGAGACTGGGTTGCTGAAGGATCTTACAGAGAGCAGAGTTTGGAAACTGAGGTTCAGGTGGACTGTTACAGAGAGCAGTGGTTTGAGACTGGGGTGCAGAAGGATCATGCAGAGAGCAGAGGTTTCAGACTGAGGTCAAGAAGAACGGTTACAAAAAGCAGACTTTGGAAACTGAGGTGTAGAAGGACTGTTACACATAGGAGAGTTTGGAGACTCAGGTGCATAAGGACTGTTACAAGAAGCAGAGTTTGGAAACTGGGGTGTAGAAGGACTGTTACAGAGAGCAGAGGTTGGAGACTGCGGTACAGGACTGTTACCGAGAGCAGAAGTTGGAGACTGGGGTGCAGAAGGATTCTTACATAGAGCACAGGTTGGAGACTGAGGTGCACACGGTTAGATACAGAGAACAGAGGTTAGAGACTGTGGTTCAGACAGACTGATACGTAAAGCAGAGGTTGGAGACTTGGGTGTAGAAGGACTCTTACAAAGAGCACAGGTGGAGACTGCGGTACAGAAGGACTGTTACAGAGAGCAGATTTTGGAGTCTGGGAAGCAGAAGTACTCTTTCAGAGGACAGAAGATAGAGACTGGGGTGGAGAAATAATGTTACCAAGAGCAGAGTCTGGAAACTGGAGTGCAGAAGGATATTACAGAGAGCAGAGTTTGAAGACTGTGGTGCAGAAGGACTGTTGCAGTGAGCAGATGTTGGAGACTGGATTCCAGAAAAATCGTTGCAGAGTGCAGAGTTTGGAGACTGGGGTTTAGAAGTACTGTTGCAGAGAGCAGATATTGGAGACTGGGGTTCAGAAGGACTGTTCCAGAGAGCAGAGTTTGATGACTGGGGTGAAGAAGGACAGTTACATAGAGGAGAGGTTGGAGACTGGGGTTCAGATGGATCTTACGGAGAGCAGAGTTCGGAGACTAGAGTGAAAAGGACTGTTGCAGAGAGCAGATGTTGGATACTGGGGTGGAGAAGAATCGTTGCAGAGAGAAGAGGTTGGAGACTGGAGTGCAGAAGTCCTGTTACAGAGAGCAGAGTTTAAAGATTGTTGTGCAGAACGACTGTTACAGAGTGCGAAGTTTAAAGACTGGGGTGCAGAAGGACTGTTACAGAGAGCAGAGGTTGAAGATTGGGGTTCAGATGGATCTTACAGAGAGCAGAGTTTGGAAACTGGAGTGCAGAAGGATCTTATAAAGTGCAGAGGTTGGAGACTGTGGTGCAGAAGGACTGTTGCAGAGAGAAGAAGTTGGAGACAGGGTTCCAGAAGGATCATTGCAAAGAGCATAGTTTGAAGACTGAGGTTCAGAAAGACTGCTGCAAAAAGCAGATGTTGGAGACTGGGGTGCAGAGGGACTATTGCAGAGAGCAGATTTTATAGGCTGGCATACAGAAGGACTATTACATAGAGCAGAGGTTGGAGACTGAGGTGCAAAAGGACTGTTACAGAGTTCAGAGTTTGGAGACTGGGGTGCAGAAGGCCTGTTACAGAGAGCAGAGGTTTGAGACTGTTGTGAAGAAGGACTGTTACAGAGTACAAAGTTTAATGACTGGGTTGCAGAAGGATTTTACAGAGAGCAGAGTTGGGAGACTGAGGAGAAGAAGGACTGTTACAGAGAGCAGATGTAAAAGACTGGGTGCAGAAGGGTCATTGCAGAAAGCAGAGCTTTCAGACTGAGATGCAGAAGAACTGTTGCAGAGAGCAGATGTTGGGGAATGGGATGCAGAAGGACTGTTGGGGAGAGCAGATGTTGGTAACTAGGGTGCAGAAGGACTGTTGTAGAGAGCAGAGGTTGGAGAATATGCTGCAGAATGACTGTTGCAGAGAGCAGAGTTTAGAGACTGATGTGTTGAAGTCCTGCTACAGAGATCCGAGGTTGGAGACTTGGATGCAGAAGGACTGTTACACAGAGCAAAGGTTGGAAACAGGGGTGCAGAAGGATCTTACAGAGAGCAGAATTTGGAGACTATGGTGCAGAAGAACTTTTGCAGAGATCAGAGGTTGGAGACTGGGGTGAACTAAAATCATTGCAGAGAGCAGAGGTTGGAGACTGGGGTGCAGAAGGATTGTTTCAGAGAGAAGATTTTGGAGACTGAGGTGCAGAAGGCCTGCTACAGAGAGAAGACTTTGGAGACTGGCGTGCAGAAGGCCTGTTATAGAGAGGAGAGGGTGGAGATTGAAGTGCAGCTGGACTGTTACATAGAGCAACTGGGGTGCAGAAAGATCGTGTAGAGAGAAGAGGTATCAGACTGATTTGCAGAAGGACTGTTACAGAAAGTAGAGGTTTGAAATTGGGGTGCAAAAGGACCGTTACAGAGACCAGAGTTAGGAGACTACGGTATAGAAAAACTGTTACAGAGAGCAGAGGTTGGAGACTGGGGTGAAGAAGGAATAATACTGAGAGCACAGGTTGGAGACTGAGGTGCAGAATGATAGATACAGAGAGCAGAGGTTTGAGACTGAGGTTCAGAACGACTGATACAGAAAGCAGTATTTGGAGACTGGGGTGCAGAAGGCCCGTTATGGAGAGCAGTGGTTGGAGAGTGCGGTACAGAAGGACTGTTACAGAGAGCAGATGTTGGAGACTGGAAGCAGAAAAACTGTTGCAGAGGACAGAGGTTGGAGACTAAGGTGCCGAAGGACACTTGCACAAAACAGAGGATAAAGAATGGGGAAAAGAAAGAAGAATGTTACAGAGAACAGAGTTTAGAATCTGGAGTGCAGAAGGATCTAACAGAAACCAGAGTTTGGAGACTGTGATGCAGAAGGACTGTTGCAGAGAGAAGTGATTGGAGACTGAGGTGCAGAAGTCCTGTTACATAGAGTAGAGGTTGGAGACTGGTGTGCAGGAGGATGGTTTAAAGAAGCAGAGCTTGGATACAGGGGTGAAGAAGGATCTTACAGAGAGCAGAAGTTGGAGACTGAGGTGCAAAAGGACTCTTGTAGAGATCAGAGGTTGGAGACTGGGGTGCAGTAGGATCATTGCAGAGAGCAGAGTTTGGGGACTGGGGTGCAGAATGACTGTTGCAGAGAGCTGATTTTAGAAACTGGGGTGGAGAAGACTGTTACACAGAGCAGAGTTTGGAGACTGGGGTGCAAAAGGACTTTTACAGAGTGCAGAGTTTAAAGACTTGGTGTCAGAATGATCTTACAGATAGCAGATTTGGGAGACTGAGGTGTAGAAGGACTGTTAAAGAGAGCAGAGGTAGGAGACTGGGGTGCAGAAGTGTCGTTGCAGAGAGCAGAGTTTTCAGACTGAGGTGCAGAAAAACTGTTGCAGAGAGCAGATGTTGGTAAGTAGGTTGCAGAAGGACTGTTGTAGAGAGCAGACGTTGGAGACTGGGGTGCAGAAGGACTGTTGCAGAGAGCAGACGTTGGAGACTGACTTGCGGAGGTCCTGTTACAGAGAGCAGAGGTTGGAGACTCGGAAGCAGAAAGACTGTTACAGAGAGCAGTGTTTAAAGACAGGAGTGAAGAAGGATCATTTCAGAGCACATAATTTTCAGACTGAGGTGCAGAAGGACTGTTGCAGAGAGCAGTTGTTAGAGACTTGGGTGCAGAAAGACTGTTGCAAAGAAGAGAAGTTGGAGACTGGAGTGAAAAAGGATCATTGTAGAGAGCAGAGGTTTGAGACTGGGGTGCAGAATGCTTGTTACAAAGAGAAAGGTTTGGAGAAAGGGTGCAGAAGGACTGTTACAGAGGGAAGAGTTTGGAGACTGGTTGCCTAACGATCTTACACAGAGCAGAGGTTGGAGCCTGAGGTGCAGAACGACTGTTACACAGAGTAGAGGTTGAAGACTAAGGTGCAGAAAGATTGTTACAGAGAGCAGATTTTGGAGACTGGGAATCAGAAGGACTGTTGCAGATAGCAGAGGTTGGAGACTGTGGTGTAGAAGGACTGTTTGAGGGAACAGAGTTTGGAGACTTGGGTGCAGAAGAAATGTTACAGAGAGCAGAGTTTGGAGACTGAGATGCAGATGGACTGTTACAGAGATCACCGGTTGGAGACTGGGGTGCAGAAGGACTGATAGAGAAAGAAGAGGTTGGAGACTGTAGTGAAGAAGGAGAATTACAGAGAGCAGACTTTTAAGACTGCAGTACAGGAGGCCTGTTACAGAGAGCAGAGGTTGGAGACTGGGGTTGAGAAGGACTATTTCAGAGTGCAGATATTGGAGTCTGGGGTGCAGAAGAACTATTGCAGAGAGAAGAGGTTAGAGACTGGGGTGCAGAAGACCTGTCACAGAGAGCAGAGTTTGGAGACTGAGGTTCAGAGGGAATATTACAGAGAGCAGAGGTTGGAGACTGGGTTGCAGAAGTACTGATGCAGAGAGCAGAATTTGAAGACTGTGGTGCAGAAGGACCTTTAGAGAGAGCAGAGTTTGGAGACTGCAGTACAGAAGGACTGTTACAGTGAGCATACGTTGGAGACTAGGGTACCGATGGACTGTTTCAGAGAGCAGATGTTGGAAACTGTGGTTCAGAAGGACTGTTGCAGAGAATAGAGGTTAGAGAATCGGGTGTAGAAGGACTGTTGCAGAGAGCACATGTTGGAGACTGAGGTGTAGAAGGATCTTACAGAGAGAAGAGGTTGGAGACAGCGGTGCAGAAGTACTGTTGCAGAAAGCAGAGGTTGGAGACTGAGGTGCAGAAGGACTGTTATAGAGAAAAGGTTGGAGATTGGAAGAAGAAAGACTGTTACTGAGAACAGAGGTTTGATACTTATGTGCAGCAGTACCGTTGCAAAAAACAGAGGTTGGAGACTGGGGTAGAGATGGAATGTTACTGGGAGAAGAGTTTTGAAACTGTGGTGCAGAAGGATATTACTTAGAGCAGAGGTTGGAGACAGGGGTGCAGGAGGACTGTTGCATAGAGCAGATGTTGGAGACTGGGATGCAGAAGGATGGTTGCAGGGAGCAGACGTTGCAGACTGGGGTGAAAAAGGATCTTTGCAGACAGCAGAGGTTAGAGACTGGGGAGCAGAAAGACTGTTACAGAGAGTAGAGTTTGGATACTGTGGTGCAGATGAATCGTTGCTTAGAGCAGAGATTGATGACTGAGGTGCAAAAAGACTGTTGCAGAGAGCAGAGGTTGGAGACTGTGGTGCAAAAGGCCTGTTACAGTGAGCAGAGGTCAGTGACTAGGGTGCAGAAGAACTGTTACAGAGAGCAGAGTTTTTAGACAAGGTTGCACAAGGATCTTACAGAGAGCAGAGGTTGTAGACCAAGGTGCAGCAGGACTGTTACAGAGAGTAGAGGTTGGTGACTAGGGTTCAGAAGGATTGTTGCAGAGAACAGAGTTTTCAGACTGAGGTGCAGAAGGATTTTTGCAGAGAGCAGATGTTGGAGACTGGGGTGCAGAAGGACTGTTTCAGAGAGCAGACTTTGGAGACTGTGGTGCAGAAGGTTCGTTGCAGAGAGCAGAATTTGGAGACTTGGGTTCAGAAGGATGGTTAGAGAGAGCAGAGGTTGGAGACTGGGGTGCCGAAGGACTGTTGCAGAGAGCAAACTTTGGAGACTGTGGTGCAGAAAAACTGTTGCAGAGAGCAAAGTTAGGAGACTGGGGTGCAGAAGGAGTGTTGCAGAGAGCAGAAGTCTGAGACTGAGGTGCAGAAGGACCGTTACAGAGAGCAGAAGTTGGAGACTGTGGTACAGAGGAGTGTTACAGAGAGCAGAGGTTGGAGACAGGTGTGCAGAAGGATCGTTGCAGAGTGAAGAGGGTGGAGACGGGAATGAAAAAGGACTGATATAGATAACAGAGTTTGGAGACTGGGCTGCAGAAGGCCTTTTACAGAAAGCAGATTTTGGAGACTGGTGTGCGGAATGACTGTTACAGAGAGCAGAGGTTTAATACTGGGTTGCAGGAGGATTTAACAGAGAGCAGAGTTTGGCGACTGAGATGCAGAAGAACTGTTACAAAGAGAAGAGTTTGGAGACTGAGTTGCAGGAGGACCCTTGCTAAGACCAGAGGTTGGAGATTGGGTGCAGAAGTCCCATTACAGAGAGCTGTGCTTGGAGACTGGTGTACAGAAGGACAGTTACAGAGAGCAGAGTTTAAAGACTGGGTTGCAAAAGGATCTTACGGAGAGCAGAGTTTGGTACTGAGGTACAGAAAGACTGTTACAGAGAGCAGATTTTGGAGACTGAGGTGCAGAATGACTGTTATAGAGACTGAGGTGCAGAAGGACTGTTATAGAGAGCAGAGGTTGGAGACTGGGTGCAGAAGGACTGATACAGAGAGCAGAGTTTGGTGACTGGGGTGCAGAAGGACTGTTGCAGAGAGCAAAGTTTGAGACTGAGGTGGAGAAAGACTGTCACAGAGAGCAGATGTTAGAGACTGGGGGGCAGAATAACTGTTGTAGAGAACAGAGGTTGAAGAATGGGGTGCAGCGGGACCATTGCATATAGCAGAGGTTGGAGACTGGATTTCAGAAGTAACATACAAAGAGGAGAGTTTGAACACTGAGGACCAGAAGGACTGTTGAAGAGATCAGAGGTTGGAGATTGGGCCGTAGTAGGACTGTTGTAGAGAGCAGAGTTTTGAGTCTGAGGTGCAGAAGGACTGTTACAGAGAGCATAGTTTAGAGACCGGGGTGCAGAAAAACTGATACAGAAAGCAGACTTTGGAGACTGGGGTGCAGAAGGATTGTTACAGAGATAAGAGGTTGGAGACATCAGTACAGAAGGACGGTTACAGAGAGCAGAGTTTGGAGATTGGGGTGGAAAAAGAATATTGCAGAGAGCAGATTTCGAAGACTGGGCTGCAGAAGGACTGTTGCAGCGAACAGAGGTTGAAGACTGGGGTGCAGGAGGACTGTTGCAGAGAGCAGAGGTTGCAGACTGAGGTGCAGAAGGACCATTACGAAGAACAGAGGTTGGATACTGTGGTACAGAAGAACTGTTACAGGGAGCAAAGGTTGGAGACTGGGGTGCAGAATAACTGTTGTGGAGAACAGAGTTTGGAGAGTGGGGTGCAGAAGGACCATTGCAGATAGCAGAGGTTGGAGACTGGGTTTCAGAACGATCATACAGAGAGCAGAGTTTTGACACTGCGGTGAAGAAGGACTGATGCAGAGAGCAGAGGTTGGAGATTGGGGCGCAGTAGGACTGTTGCAGAGAGCAGAGACTGGAGTCCGAGATGCAGAAGGACTGTTACAGAGAGCAGAGTTTAGAGACTGGGGTGCAGAAGGACTGATACAGAAAGCAGAGTTTGGAGACTGCGGTGCAGAAAGACCATTTTAGAGAGCAGAGTTTGGAGACTGAAGTACAGAAGGACGGTAACAAAGAGCAGAATTTGGAGACTGGTGTGGAAAAGGACTGTTGCAGAAAGCAGATTTTGGAGACTGGGGTGCAGAAGGACTGTTGCAGTGAGCAGAGGTTGCAGAGTGAGGTGCAGAAAGACTTTTACAGAGATCAAAGTTTTGAGAATGCGGTGCAGAAGGAACCTTACAGAGAACAGAGGTTGAAGACTGCTGTATCGAAGAACTGTTGTAGAGAACAAGGTTGGAGACTGGGGTGCATAGGGACCACTGCAGAGAGTAGACGTTAGAGACTGTGGTGCAGAAGGAATGTTACCGAGAGAAGAGTTGAAAACTAGGGTGCAGAAGAATCTTCCAGTGAAAAAAGTTTGGAGACTAGAGTGAAGAAGGATTGTTGCAGAGAGCAGACGTTGGAGACTTGGGTTCAGAAGGATCGTTACAGAGAGCAGAGGGTTGAGACTGGGGGTGCTGAAGAACTGTTACAGAGAGCAGAGATTGAAGAGTTTGGTGCAGAAGGACTGTTACAGAGAGCAGAGTTTGGAGTCTGGGTTCAGAAGTACTGTTACAGTAAGCAGTGTTTGGACACTCATTTTCAAAAGAATCTTACAGAGAGCAGAGTTTTGAGACTGCGGTAAAGAAGGACTGTTACAGAGAGCAGAGGTTGGAGACTGGGGAGCAGAAAAACTGTTGCAGAGGACAGAGGTTTGAGACTGGGGTGTAGCTCGACCATTGCAGAAAGCATAGGTTGGAGACTGGGGTAGAGAAGGCATGATACAGAGAGCAGAGTTTGGATACTGGGGTGCAGTAGGATCTTACAGAGAGAAGAGGTTGGAGACTGATGTGCAGTAGGACTCTTACAGAGAGCAGAGTTTAAATACTGGGGTGCAGAAGGACTGATAGAGAAAGCAGAGATTAGAATTTGTGGTAAAGAAAGAAGGTTACGGCAGAGGTTGGAATGCCGTACAGAATGTCTTTTACAGAGAGCAGTGGTTAGAGTCTGGGGTGCAAAAGGACTGTTGCAGAGATCAGATGTTGCTAACTATGGTGCAGAAAGACTGTTGCAGAGAGCAGAGGTTGGAGACTTGGGTGCAGAAAGACTGATACAGAAAGCAGAGTGTGGAGACTGGGGTGCAGAAGGACTCTTACAGAGAGCAGATGTTAGACACTAGGTTGCAGAAGGACTGTTAAAGAGAGCAGAGTTTAGAGACTGGGGTGCAGAAGGACTGTTGCAGAGAGCAGAAGTTGGAGACTAGGATGGAGAAGAATTGTTGCAGAGAGAAGAGTTTGGAGACTTGGGTGCAGAAGGACCTTTCCAGAGAGCAAAGGTTGGAGACTGAGGTGCAGAAGGAATATTAAAGAGAGCAGTAGTAGAAGACTGGGGTGCAGAAGGATTGTTACAGAGAGCAGAGGTTGGAGACTGGGGTGCAGAAGGTCTGTTGCCGAGAGCAGAGGTTGGAATCTGGGGTGCAGAAGGACTGTTACAAAGAGCATAGTTTCGAGACTGGGTTGCAGAATTCCTGTTACAGAGAGCAGAGGTTGGAAACTATTGTTCTGAAGGACTTTTACAGAGAGCAGAGTTTGGAGACTGGGTTGTAGAAGGGTCTTTCAGAGAGCAGTGGTAGGAGGATGAGGTGCAAAGCATCATTGCAGAGAGCAGAGTTTTCAGACTGAGTTGCAGAAAGACTGTTTCATAGAGCAGACGTTGGAGACTGTGGTGCAGAAGGACTGATGCAGAGAGCAGAGGTTGGAGACTGGGGTGAAGAAGGATTGTTGTAGGCAGCAGAGTTTGGAGACTGGGTTGGAGAAAGATTCTACAGAGAGCAGAGGTTAAATAATGAGGTGAAGAAGAAGTGTTAAAGAGAGTAGAAGTTGTAGAATGAGGTGCAGAAGGACCGTTGCAGAGAACAGAGTTTGGAGACTGAGATGCAGAAGGATTGTTACAGAGAGAAGAGGATGAAGACTGGGTTGCAGAGGTACTTTTGCAGGGAGCAGAGGTTGGAGACTGTTACAGAGAGCAGAGTTTGGAGACTGTGTTGGAGAAGGATTCTACAGAGAGCAGAGGTTGGAGAATGAGATGCAGAAGGAGTTTTAAAGAGAGGAGAATTTGTAGACTGAGGTGCAGAAGGACCGTTGCAGAGAACAGAGTTTGGAGACTGAGATGCAGAAGGATTGTTACAGAGAGCAGAGGATGAAGACTGGGTTTCAGAAGTACTTTTGCAGGGAGCAGAGGTTGGAGACTGGGGTGCAGAAAGATTGTTGCTGAGAGCAGAGGTTGGAGACTGAGGTCCAGAAGGACTCGTACAGAGAGCAGAGTTTCGAGACTTGGGTGCAGAAGGACTGATACAGAAAAAAGAATTTGGAGTCTTGGGTAGAGAAAGACCGTTATAGATAGCAGAGGTGGAGACTGCAGTACAGGAGGACTGTTACAGAGAGTAGAGGTTGGATACTGGGGTGCAGAAAGACTGTTTCAGAGAGCAACTGTTGGTAACTATAGTGCAGAAGGACTGTTGCAGAGAGCAGAGTTTGGAGACTGGGATGCAGAAGGACTGTTGTAGAGAGCATAGGTTTGAGACTGGGGTGCAGAAGAACTGTTACAGAGGACACAAGTTGAAACTAGGGTGCAGAATGACTGTTACAGAAATCACAGGATGGAGACTGAGGTGCAGAAGGAGAGATTCAGAGAGCAAAGTTTGAAGACTGGGGTTAAGAAAAACTGATTCAAAAAGCAGAGGTAGGAGACTGGGTTGCAGAAGGACCATTACAGTGAGCAGAGGTTGGATACTGCGATACAGAAGAACTGTTAAAGAGAGCAGATGTTGGAGACTGGGGAGCAGAAGGACTGTTACAGAGAAAAAAGTTTTGAGACTGGGGTGCCGCAGGACCTTCGCAGAAAGCAGAGGTTAGAGAGAGCAGATTTTGGAACTGGAGTGCAGAAAGATCTTACAGAGATCAGAGGTTGGAGACTGTGGTGCAGAAGGACATTTGCAGAGACTTACGTTGGAGACTGGAGTCCAGAAGGATCTTTGCAGAGAGCATTGATTAGAGACTGTGGTGAAAAAGGACTGTGGCAGAGAGCAGATGTTGGAGACTGGGGTGCAGAAGGACTGTTACAGAAAGTAGAGGTTGGAGACTGGGGTTTAGAAGGAGTGTTACAGAGAGCAGATTTTTGAGACTGAGGTGCAGATGGACTGTTACAGAGAGCAGAGTTTACAGACTGAGGTGTGGAAGGACAGTTACAGAGAGCATAATTATGAAACTGGTGTGCAGAAGGACTGTTAAAGAGAGCAGAGTTTGGAGCCTGGGGATCAAATGGATCATACAGAGAGCAGAGTTTGGAGACTGGGGTGCAAAAGGACTTTTGCAGAGAGAAGATGTTGGATACTGGGGTGGAGAAGAATAAGTGCAGAGAGAAGAGGTTTGAGACTGGGGTGCAGAAGGCCTGTTACAGAGAGCAGAGTTTAGAGACTGGGTTGCAGAAGTCCTGTTACAGAGAGAAGAGGTTGGAGACTATTGTGCAGCAGGACTGTTACAGAGTGCAGAGTTTAAAGACTAAGTTGCAGAAGGATCTTAGAGAGAGAAGACTTGTGAGACTGAGGTGCAGCAGGACTGTTACACAGAGCAGAGGTAGGAGACTGGGGTGCAGAAGTGTCCTTGCAGAGAGCAGAGTTTTCAGACTGAGGTCCAGAAGAACTGTTGTAGAGAGAAGATGTTGAAGACTGGGTTAGAAGGATTATTACAGAGAGCAGAGTTTGGAGACTGGAGTGCATGAAGATCTTACAGAGAGCAGAGATTGGTGACTAGGGTGCAGAAGGACTGTTGCCTAGAGCAGAGGTTGGAGACTGGGGTGGAGAAACATCATTGCAGAGAGAAGAGGTTGGAGACTGGGGATCTGACAGCCTATTACAGAGAGCAGAGTTTCGAGACTGGATTGCAAAATTCTTGTTACAGAGAGCAGAGGCTGGAAATTATTCTGCAGAAGGACCGTTACAGAAAGCAGAGTTTGGAGACTGAGTTGTAGAAGGGTCTTACAGAGAGCAGATGTAGGAGACTGAGGTGCAGAAGAATCGTTGCAGAGAGCAAAATTTTAGACTGAGTTGCCAAAGGACTGTTGCAGAGAGCAAATGTTTGAGACTGGTTTGCAGAAGGACTGTTGCAGAGAGGAGAGGTTGGAGACTGGGGTGAAGAAGGATCGGTGCAGAGAGCAGATGTTGGAAACTGGTGTGCAAAGGACAGTTACAGAGAGCAGAGTTTGGAGACTGGGTTGGAGAAGAATCCTACAGAGAGCAGAGGTTGAAGAATGAGGTGCAGAAAGACTGTTACAGAGAGTAGATTTGGAGACTGAGGTTCAGAAGTAACGTTGAGGAGTACAGAGTTTGGAGACTGAGGTGCAGAAGGATTGTTAAAGAGAGCAGAGGTTGAAGACTGGGGTGCAGATGGACTGTTGCAGATAGCGGATTTTGGAGTCTGTGGTGCATAAGGAGTGTTGCAGAGAGCAGAGGTTGGAGACTGAGATGCAGAAGGACAATTATAGAGAGCAGAGGTTGGAGACTGGGGTGCAGAAGGACTGACACAGAAAGAAGAGATTGGAGTCTGGGGTTCAGAAAGACCATTACAGAGAGAAGAGTTTGGATTCTGCAGTACAAGAGGACTGTTACAGAGAGCAGAGGTTGGAGACTGAGGTGCAGAAGGAATGTGAGAGAGAGCAGATGTTGGTAACTAGGGTGCCGGAGGAATGTTGCAGAGAGCAGAGTTTGGAGACTGGGGTGCAGAAGAACCGTTGCAGAGAGCAGAGGTTAAAGACTGAGGTGAAGAAGTACTGTTGTAGAGATCAGAGGTTTGAGACTGGGGTGCAGTAGCATCTTTGAAGAGAGAAGAGTTTAAAGACTGGGGTGCAGAAGAATCGTTGCAGAGAGTAGAGGTTGGAGACTTGGTTTCAGAAGGCCTGCTACAGAGAGCAGATTTGGAGACTGGCATGCAAAAGGCCTGTTACAGAGAGAAGAGGTTGGAGACTGGGTTGCAGAAGGACTGCTGTAGAGATCAGATGTTGGAGACTGGGGTGCAGTAGGATCATTGCAGAGAGCAGAGGTTAAAGACTGGGGTGCAGAAGGATCGTTGCAGAGAGCAGTGGTTGGAGACTTGGGTGCAGAAGGCCTGCTACAGAGAGCAGATTTGGAGACTGGCGTGCAGAAGGCCTGTTACAGAGAGAACAGGTTGGAGACTGGGGTGCAGAAGGACTGTAACAAAGAGCTGAGTTTGAAGAATGGGTTTCTTAAGGATCTTAGAGAGAGCAGAGGTTGGAGACTAAGGTGCAGGTGGACTGTTACAGGGAGCAGTGGTTGGACACTGGGGTGCAGAATTATCGTGGAGAGCAGAGGTTTTAGACTGAGGTGCAGAAGTACTGTTACAGGAGCAGAGGTGGGAGATTGAGGTGTAGAAGGCTTGTTATGGAGAGCAGAATTTTGAGACTGAGGTGCAGAAGGACTGTTACAGAAAGCACAGGTTGGAAATTGATGTGCAGAAGGACCGTTACAGAGAGCAGAGGTTGGAGACGTCGGTATAGAAGGACTGTTACAGAGAGCAGAGGTGGGAGACTTGGGTGCAGAAGGACTTTTACAGAAAGCACAGGTTGGAGACTGAGGTGAAGAAGGATAGACACAGAGAGCAGAAGTTGGAGACTGGGGTTCAGAAAGCCTGCTACAGAAAGCAGAGTTTTGAAACTGGAGTGCAGAAAGATCTTACAGAGAGCAGAGGTTGGAGACTGTGGTGCAGAAAGACTGTTGCAGAGAGCAGACGTTGGAGACTGGGGTTTAGAAAGATCGTTGCAGAGAGCAGAGTTTGCAGACTGGGGTGCAGAAGTCTGTTGCAGAGAGAAGATGTTGGAGACTGAGGTGCAGAAGGACTGTTACAGAGAGTAGATGTTGGAGACTGGGGTTCAGATGGATCTTACAGAGAGAAGAGGTTGGAGACTGAGGTGCGGAAGGATTGTAACAGACAGCAGAGTTAGGAGACTTGGGTGCAGGTGGTTCGTTGCAGACAGCACAGTTTTCACACTGTGGTGCAGAAGGACTGTTGCAGAGACCAGATGTTTGAGACTGGGGTGTAGAAAGACTGTTGCAGAGAGCCAAGGTTGGAGATTGGGTTAAGAATGATCATTGCAGAGAGAAGAGATTGAGGACTGGTTTGCAGAAGGAATGTTATCGAGAGCAGAGTTTGGAGACTGGGTTTGCGAAGGATCCTACAGAGAGCAGAGATTGGAGACTGAAGTTCAGAAGGACTGTTACAGAGAGTAGAGGTTGGAGACTGAGGTGCCAAAAGACTGTAGCAGAAAACAGAGTTTGCAGACTGAGGTGCAGAAGGATTGTTACAGAGAGGAGAGTTTGGAGACTGGGGTGCAGAAGGACTCTTGCAGAGAGCAGAGGTTGGAGACTGAGCTGCAGAAGTCCTGTTACAGAGAGCAGAGTTTGGAGACTCGGTTGCAGAAGGACAGTTTCAGAGAGCCGAGGTTAAATACAGGGGTGCAAAAGGCCTGCTATAGAGAGCAGAGTTTTGAGACTGGCATGCAGAAGGCCTGTTACAGAGAGGAGAGGTGGGGGACTGGGGTCCAGAAGGACTGTTACAGACAGCAGAGTTCGGAGACTGGTTTTCTGAAGTAACTTACAGAGAGTAGATTTTGAAGACTGAGGTGCAGGTGGACTATTACATAGAGCAGTGGTTGGAGACTGGGGTGCAGAAGAATCGTGGAGAGCAGAGGTTTCAGACTGAGGTGTAGAAGGACTGTTACAGAGAGCAGAGTTTAGAGACTGACGTGCAGAAAGACTGTTACAGAAAGCAGAGTTTGGAAATTGGGGTGCAGAAGGACCGTTACACAGACCAGAGGTTGGCGGCTGCGGTATAGAAGGACTGTTACAGAGACCAGAGGTTGTTGACTGGGGTGCAGAAGAACTGTTACAGAAAGCACAGGTTGGAGACTTAGGTGCAGAAGGACAGATACAAAAAGCAGAGGTTGGAGACTGGGGTTCAGAAGGACTGAATCAAAAAGCAGAGAGTAGAGGTTGGAAACTGTGGTACATAAAGTCTGTTACAGAGAGCAGATCTCGAAGACTGAGGAGCAGAAATACTGTTGCAGAGGACAGAGTCTGAAGTCTGCGGTGGAGAAGAAATATTACAGAGAGAAGAGTTTGGAAACTGGAGTGCAGAAGGATCTTACAGAGAGCAGAGGTTAAAGACTGTGGTGCAGAAGGACTGTTGCAGAGAGCAGACGTTGGAGACTGGGGTCCAGAAGGTTCGTTTAATAGAGCAGAGTTTGGAGACTGGGGTGCAGAAGGACTGTAGCAGAGAGCAGATGTTAGATACTGGCGTGGAGAAGGACTGTTGCAGAGAGAAGATTTTAGAGACTGGGGTGCAGAAGGACTGTTACAGAGAGCAGCGTTTGGAGACTTGGGTGCAGAAAGACTGTTACAGAGAGCAGAAAATAGGTTGGATACTGGGAAGCAGATGGCCTGTTACCGAGAGCAGAGTTTGGAGACTGGGGTTCAGAAGGTCTGTTACTAAGAGCAGAGTTTGGGGACTGGGGTGCAGAAGGACTTTTGCAGAGAGTAGACGTTGGAGAGTGGGATTCAGAAGGATCGTTGCAGAGAGCAGAGGTTGGAGACTTGGGTGCAAAAGGAATCTTACAGTGAGCAGAATGTGGAGAATGGGTTGAAGAAGGCCTGTTACAGAAAGCAGAGTTTGGAGACTGGGGTACAGAAGGACTTTTAGAGAAAGCAGAGTTTGGAGACCGGGTTGCAGAAGGATGTTACAGAGAGCAGAGGTTGGAGACTAAGGTGCAGAAGCACTGTTACAGAGAGAAGAGTTTGGAGACTGAGGTGCAGAAGGACCGTTGCAGAGAGGAGATTTAAAGACTGAGGTTCAGAAGGATTGATACGGAGAGAAGAGGTTGGAGACTGGGGTGCAGAAAAACTGATAACAGAAAGCAGTGTTTGGAGACTCTGGTGCAGAAGGACCCTTACAGAGAGCAGAGGATGGAGACTGCAGTACAGAAGGACTGTTACAGAGAGCAGAGGTTGAAGATTGGGCTGGAGAAGACCTGTTTCACAGAGCAGATGTTGGAGTCTGGGGTTCAAAACGACTGTTCCAGAGAGCAGAGGATGGAGCCTGGTCTATAGAAGGACTGTTGCAGAAAGCAGAGGTTGGAGACTGGGGTTCAGATGGATCTTACAGGGAGCAGAGTTTGCAGACTAAGATGCAAAAGGACAGTTGCAGAGAGAAGATGTTGGAGACTTGGATGGAGATGAATCGTTGCACAGAGAAGAGGTTGGAGACTGGGGTGCAGAGGGCTATTACAGAGAGCAGAGTTTGGAGACTGTTTTGCAGAAGTCCTGTTACAGAGAGCAGAGGTTGGAGACTGTTGTGCAGAAGGACTGTTACAGAGTGCAGAGTTTAAAGACTGTGTTGCAGAAGGATCATAAAGAGAGCAGAGTTGGGAGACAGAGGTGCAGAAGGACTTTTACAGAGAGCAGAGGTAGGAGACTGGGGTGCAGAAGGGTCGTTGCAGAGAGCAGAGTTTTTAAACTGAGGTGCAGAAGACCTGTTGCAGAGAGCAGATGTTGGTAACTAAAGTGCAGAAGGACCGTTGTAGAGAGCAGAGTTTGGAGACTGGTTTGCACAACGACTGTTTCAGAGAGCAGAGTTTGGAGACTGAGGTGCACAAGTCCTGTTACAGAGAGCAGAAGTTGGACACGCGTGTGCAGAAGAACTGTTACAGAGAACAGTGGTTGGAGACTGGTGTGCAGAAGGCCTTCTACAGAGAGCAGAGATTGGAGACTGGCGTGCAGAAGGCCTGTTACAAAGAGGAGAGTTTGGAGACTGGTATCTGAAGGATCTTACAGAGAGTAGAAGTGGGAGACTGAGGTAAAGGTGGACTGCTACAGGGAGCAGTGGTTGGAGACTGGGGTGCAGAAAGATCGTGCAGAGACCAGAGGTTTCAGACTGAGGTGCAGAAGGACTGTTACAGAGAGTAGAGGTTGGAAACTGAGGTGTAGAAGGACTGTTATAGAGAGCAGAGTTTGGAGACTGAGGTGCAGAACCACTGTTACATAAAGCAGAGGTTGGCAATTTGGGTGCAGAAGGACCGTTACAGAGACCAGAGTTTGGAGACTGCGGTATAGAAAAAATGTTACAGAGAGCATAGTTTGGAGACTCGGGTGCAGAAGGAATGTTACAGAGAGAACAGGTTGGAGACTGAGGTGTAGAAAAATAGATAGAGAGAGCAGAGGTTTTAGACTGGGTTTTAGAAGGACTGATACAGAAAACAGAGTTTGAAGACTAGGGTGCAGAAGGACTGTTGCAGAGAGCAGAGGTTGGAGACTTAGGTGCAGAAGTCCTGTCACATAGAGCAGAGGTTGGAGACTGGGGTGCAGAAGGATCGTTGCAAGGAGCAGAGCTTGGAGACAGAGGTGCAGAATGATCTTTCAGAGAGCAGAAGTTAAAGACTGAGGTGCAGAAGGACTGTTTCAGAGATTAGAGGCTGGAGACTGGGGTGCAGAAGGACTGTTATAGAGATCAGCGTTTGGAGAACGGGTTTCGTAAGGATCTTACAGAGAGCAGAGTTTGGAAATTGAGGTGCAGGGGGACTGTTACAAAGAGCAGTGGTTGGAGACTGGGGTGCAGAAGAATCATGGAGAGCAGAGGTTTCAGACTAGGTGCAGGTGGATATTTACAAAGAGCAGAAGTTGGAGATTGATGTGTAGAAGGACTGCTACAGAGAGCAGATTTTGGAGACTCAGGTGCAAAAAACCTGTTACAGGAAGCAGAGTTTAGAAATTGGGGTGCAGAAAGACCATTACAGAGAACAGAGTTTGGAGACTGCGGTACAAAACTTTTACCGAGAGCAGATGTTGAAGACTGGGGTGCAGAAGGACTCTTACATAGAGCAGAGTTTGGAGACTGGGGTGCAGAAGGATCCTTCAGAGAGCTGAGGTTGGGGACTGTGGTGAAAAAGGATCGTGGCAGAGAGAAGAGGTTGGAGACTGGGAAGCAGATGGCCTGTTACCGAGAGCATAGTTTTCAGACTAGGGTGCTGAAGGCCTGCTACAGAGAGCAGAGTTTGGGAACTGGGGTGCAGAAGGACTGTTACAGAGAGCAGACATTGGAGACTTGGTTTCAGAAGGATCTTACAGAGAACAGAGGTTGGAGACTGAGGTGCAGAATGACTGTTACAGAGAGCTGAGTTTGGAGACTGGGGTGCAAAAGGATCGTTGCCGAGAGCAGAGTTATCAGACTGAGGTTCAGAGGGACTGTTGCATAGAGCAGATGTAGGAGACTTGGGTGGAGAAGGACTGTTGCAGAGAGTAGACGTTGGAGACTGGGGTTTAAAAGGATCGTTGCAGAGAGCAGGGTTTGGAGACTGGGGTGTAGAAGGACTCTTACAGAGAGCAGAAGGTGGAGAATGGGTTGAAGAAGGCCTGTTACAGAGAGCAGAGTTTGGAGACTGGGGTGCAGAAGAACTTTTAAAGAGAGCAGAGTTTGGAGACCGGGTTACAGAAAGATGTTACAGAGAGCAGAGGTTGGAGACTGAGGTGCAGAAGCACTGTTACAGAGAGCATAGTTTGGAGACTGAGGTGCAGAAGGACCGTTGCAGAGAGGAGACTTGGAAACTGAGGTGCCGAAGGATTGATACAGAGAAAAGAGGTTGGAGACTGGGGTGCAAAAAAAAATGATACAGAAAGCAGAGGTTGGAGATTCTGGTGCAGAAGGACCCTTACAGAGAGCAGAGTTTGGAGACTGCAGTACAGAAGGACTGTTACAGGGAGCAGAGGTTGGAGACTGGGCTGGAAAAGAACTGTTTCAGAGAGCAGATGTTGGAGTCTGGAGTACAAAACGACTGTTCCAGAGAGCAGAGGATGGAGACTGGGGTATAGAAGGACTGTTTCAGACAGCAGTGGTTGTAGACTGAGTTGCAGAAGGACTGTTACAGATGGCAGAGTTTTAGGACTGGGGTACAGAAATACCATTACAGAGAGCAGAGGTTGGAGACTGCAGTACAGAAGGACTGTTACAGAGAGCATAGGTTGGAGACTGGAGGGGAAAAGGACTGTTACAGAGACCATATTTAGGAGACTGGGGTGAGGAAGGACTGTTGCAGAGAGCAGAGGTTTAAAACTGGTGTACAGAAGGACTGTTGTAGAGAGCAGAGGTTGCAGAGTGACGTACAGAAGGACTGATACAAAAAGAAGAGATTGGAGACTGTAGTGCAGAAGGACTGTTGTAGAGAGCAGATGTTGGAGACTGGGGTGCAGAAGTGCTGTTGCATAGAGTAGATATTGGAGACTTGGGTGCAGAAGGACTATTGCAGAGAGTAGAGGTTGGAGATTTTGTTGCAGGATAACTGTTGCGGAGAGCAGAGGTTGGAGACTGGGGTGGAGAAAGACTGTTGCAGAGAGTAACATTTGAAGATTGGGGTGCCACAGGACTGTTGCAGAGAGCAGAGGTTGAAGACTTTGGTTCAGAAGGATCGTTGCAGAGAGTAGAATATGGAGACTGGGGTATAGAAGGAGTGTTATAAAGAGCAGAGGTTGAAGACTGGGGTGTAGAAAGACTGTTTCAGAGAGCAGTTTTTGAAGACTGAATAACTGTTACAGAGAACAGTGTTTGGAGACTGGCGTGCAGGACTGATACTGAGAGCAGAGTTTGGAGACTGGGGTGCAGAAGGATCTTACAGAGAGCAGAGTTTGGAGACTGAGGTGCAGAAGGACTGTAACAGAGAGCAGAGGTTGGAGACTGGGGTGCAGAAGGACTGTTAAAGAGAGCAGAGTTCAGAGACTTGGGTGCAGAAGGCCTTTACAGAGAGAAGAATATGGAGACTGGTGTGCAGAAGGCCTGTTACAGAGAGCAGACTTTTGAGACTGGGGTGCAGAAGGACTGATACAGAAATCAGAGGTTAAAGACTGGGGTGCAGAAGGACTGTTACAGAGAGCAGAGTTTGGAGAATGTGGTTCAAGAGGACTGTTGCAGAGAACAGAGTTTAAAAACTGTGGTGAAGAAGAACTGTCGCAGAGATTTGAGTTTGGAGACTGAGGTGCAGAAAGAATGTTCCAGAGAGCAAAGTGTGGAGAATGGGGTGCAGAATTACTGATACAGAAAGCAGAGGATGGAGACTGGGATGCAAAAGAATCATAACAGAGAACAGAGGTTGGAGACTGTGGTTCAGGAGGACTATTGCAGAGAACAGAGGTTAGGAAATGGGGTGCAGAAGGACTGTTACAGAGAGCAGAGTTTAGAGAATGGGGTGCAAATGTAGGGTTGCTGAGTTCAAAGGTTAAAGACAGAGGTGCAGAAGGACTGTTACAGAGAGCAGAGGTTGGAAACCGTGGTGCAGAAGGAATAATACAGAAAGCAGAGGTTTGAGACTGTGGTGCAGAAAGACCGTTACAGACAGCAGAGGTTGGAGACTACGGTGCAGAAGGACTGTTACAGAGAGCAGAGGTTTGAGACTGGGGATTAAAAGGACTGCTGCAGAGAACAGAGGTTGGAGACTGGGTTGCAGCAGGAGCGTTTAAGAATGAAGAGGTTGGAGACTGGGTTCGAGAAAGAATGTTACAGAGAGCAGAGTTTGAAAACTAGGGTACAGAAGGACCTTACAGAGAACAGAGGTTAGAGACTGGGGTGCAGAAAGAGTGTTAAAGAGAAGAGACGTAGGAGACTGAGGTGCAAAAAGACTGTTACAAAGAATAGAGGTTGGAGATTGTGATGTAAAAGGCCTGTTACAGAGAGCAGAGGTCAGAGACTAGGGTGCAGAAGAACTGTTACATTGAGCAGAGTTTTTAGACAAGGTTGCACAAGGATCTTACAGAGAGCAGAGATTAAAGACCGAGTTGTAGCAGGACTTTTAGAGAGAGCAGAGGTTCAAGACTGGGGTGCAGAAGGCCTTTTACGAAGAGCAGAGTTTGGAGAATAGCTGCAGAATGACTTTACATATGGCAGAGTTGGAAACTGGTTTGCATAAGGATCTTACAGAGAGCAGATATTAGAGACTGAGGTGCAGAAGGACTGTTACAGAGAGTAGAGGTTGGAGACTGAGGTGCAGAAGGATCGTTGCAGAGAACAGAATTTTAAGACTGAGGTGCTGATGGACTGTTGCAGAGAGCACATGTTGAAGACTGGGGTTCAGAAGGACTGTTGCAGAGAGCTGAGGTTGGAGACTGGGGTGCACAAGAATCATTGTAGAGAGCAGAGGTTTGATACTGGGGTGCAGAAGGATTGTTATAGAGAACAGACTTTGGAGAATGGGGTGCAGAAGGGCTGTTACAGAGAGCAGAGTTTGAAGACTGGGTTGCAGAAGGATCTTACAGAGAGCATATGTTGGAGACTGACGTTCAGTAGGACTATTGCAGAGAGCAGAGGTTGGAGACTGGGGTGCAGAAGCACTGTTACATAGAGCAGAGGTTGAAGACTGGGTTGTAGAAGGACTGTTGCAGAGAGGAGAGGTTGAAGACTTGGGTTCAGAAAGACTGTTGCAGAAAGCAGAATTTGGAGACTTAGGTGCAGAAGGACTGTTACAGAGAGCAGAGTTTGGAGACTGAGATGCAGAAGGACCGTTTCAGAGAGCAGAGTTTTGAGACTAGGGTACAGAAGGACTGTTGCAGAAAGCAGATGTTTTAGACTGTGGTTCAGAAGAACTGTAGAAGAGAGCAGAGGTTAGAGAATGGGGTGCAGAAGTAAGGTTGCAGAGAGCAGAGGTTGGAGAAAGAGGTGCAGAAAGACTATTACAGAGAACAGAGGTTGGAAACAGTGGTGCAGAAGGACTGATACAGAAAGCAGAGGTTTGAGATTGTGGTGCAGAAAGGACTGTTACAGAGAGCAGAGGTTGAAGACTGTGGTACAGAAGGACTGTTACAGAGAGCAGAGTTGGAGAATGGGAAGCAGAAGAACTGTTGCAGAGAACAGAGTTTGGAGACTGGGGTGCAGCAGGATCGGTGCAGAATCCAGAGGTTGGAGACTGTGGTGGAAATGGAATGTTACAGAGAGCAGAGTTTGAAAACTGGGATGCAGAAGGATCTTACAGATAGCAGAGATTGTAGACCGAGGTGCAGCAAGACTGTTACAGAGAGAAGAGGTTTGAGAGTGGAGTGCAGAAGGACATTTTCAGACAGCAGAGTTTCCAGTCTGAGGCGCAGAAGAACTGTTGCTGAGAGCAGATGTGGAGACTTGGGTGCAGAAAGAACTGTTGCAGAGAGCAGATTCTGGAGACTTGGATGCAGAAGGATCATTGCAGAGAGCAGAGGTTGGACACTGGGGTGCAGAAGGACTGTTACACAAGCAGAGGTTAGAGACTGGGGTGAAGAAGGACTTTTTCAGAGAGCAGATGTTGAATACTTAGGTGCAGAAGGACTGTTACAGAGAACAGATGTTGGAGACTGAGATGCAGAATGATTATTGCAGAGAGCAGAGGTGGACACTGGGGTGCAGAAGGACTGTTACACAGAGTAGAGTTTAGAGACTGGGGTGAAGAAGGACTGTTGCAGGGAGCAAGTGTTGGAGACTTGGGTGCAGAAGGACTGATACACAAAGCAGAGGTTGGAGACTGGGGTGCAGAAGGACCGTTATAGAGAGCAGAGTTTGGAGACTGCAATACAGGAGGACTGTTACAGAGAGAAGAGATTGGAGATTGGGGTGGAGAAGAACTGTTTCAGAGTGCAGATTTTGGAGACTGGGTTGCAGAAGAACTGTTGCAGAGAGCAGCGGTTGGAGACTGAGGTGCAGAAAGAATGTTACAGAGAGCAAAGTTTGGAGACAGGGGTACAGAATTACTGATACAGAAAGCAGAGGTTGGAGACTGGGGTGCAGAAGGACCGTTACAGAGAGCAGAGGTTGGAGATTGAGGTTCAGAAGGAGTGTTGCAGAGAGCAGAGATTAGATAATGGGGTGTAGAAGGACTGTTAAAGACAGTAGAGTTTAGAGACTAGGGTACAGAAGGACCGGTGCAAGAATCCAGAGGTTGGAGACTGTGGTGGAAAAGGAATGTTACAGAGAGCAGAGTTTGAAAACTGGGATGTAGAAGAATCTTACAGAGAGCAGAGTTTGGAGACAGGGGTGCAGAAAGGACTGTTGAGAAGAGGAGACGTTGGATACTGTGGTGCAGAAGGATCGTTGCAGAGAGCAGAGGTTGGAGACTGAGGTGCATAAAGACTGTTACAGATAGTAGAGGTTGAAGATTGGGGTGCAAAAGGCCTGTTAAAGACAGCAGAGGTGTGAATCTGGGGTGCAGAATAACTGTTACAGAGAGCAGAGTTTTTAGAAAAGGTTGCAGAGGATCTTACAGAGATTTTACATAGAGCAAAGGTTGGAGTCTGGGGTGCAGAAGGATTGTTGCAGAGAGCAAAATTTTCAGACTGAGGTTATGAAGGACGGTTGCAGAGAGCATATTTGAAGACTGGGGTGCAGAAAGATCATTACAGAGAGCAGAATTTGGAGACTGGGTGCAGAACAACTGCTAAAGAGAGCAGAGGTTGGAGACTGCGGTGCAGAAGGCCTGTTACAGAGAGCAGAGTTCTGAGACTGGGGTGCAGAAGAACTTTTACAGAGAGCAGAGTTTTTTATACTGGGTTTAAAAGGATCTTACAGAGAGCAGAGGTTTGAGACTGAGGTGCAGAAGGACGGTTGCAGAGAGCAGATATTGGAAACTGCAGTATAGAAGGACTGTTGCAGAGAGCTGAGGTTGGAGACTAGGGTACACAAGGACTTTTTCAGAGAGAAGATGTTGGACACTGTTGTTCAGAATGACTGTTGCAGAGAGCAGAAGTTGAAGAATGGGGTACAGAAAGACTTTTGCAGAGAGCAGTTTCGAGACTGAGGTTCAGATGGACGGATAATGAAAGCAGAGGTTGGAGAGTGGCGTGCAAAAGGACCTTTACAGACAGCAGAGTTTGGAGACTGTGGTACAGAAGGACTATTACAGAGAGCAGAGTTTGGAGACAGAAAGCAGAAGGACTGTTGCAGCGTACAGAGGTAGGAGACTGAGGTTTCAAAAGGATCCTTGAAGAGAACAGAAGTTGGAGACTGGGGTGAAGAAGGATTGTTACAGTCAGCAGAGTTTCCAGACTCAGATGCAGAAGGACTGTTACACAGAGCAGAGGTTGAAGAATGAGGGTGAAGAAGGACAGTTACAGAGAGCAGATGTGGGAGACATGGGTGCAGGACTGATACAGAGCAGAAGTTGGAGACTGAGGTTCAGAAGGACTGTTTCAGAGAGCAGGGGATGGAGACTCGGGTGTAGAAGGATTATTGCAGAGAGCAAGTTTTCAGACTCAGGTACAGAAGAACTGTTGAAGAGAGCAGATGTTGGAGATTGGGGTGCACAAGGACTGTTGCAGCGAGCAGAGGTTGGAGACTGGGGTGCAGATGGATCTTTGCAGAGAGCAGAGGTTGGAGACTTGGGTGCAGAAGGCCTTTTACAAAGAGCAGAGTTTGGAGACTGAGGTGCATTAGGACTGTTACAGAGAGCAGAGATTTGAGACTGGGTGCAGAAGGACTGTTGCAGAGCAGAATATGGAGACTAGGGTGTAAAAGGACTATTACAAAGAGCAGAGGTTGTAGACTGGAGTGCAGAAGCATCATACAGAAAGCAGAGTTTAGAGTTTATAAAGACTAGTTTATAAAGCAGTTTATAAATACTAGGGTATAGAAGGACTGTTCCAGAGAGCAGAGGTTGGAGATTGGGGTGCAGAAGGACTGTTGCAGAGATCAGAGGATGAAGACTGGGTTTGAGAGGGACAGTTGCAGAGAGCAGATGTTGGAGACTGGGTGCATATGGACCATTGCAGACAGCAGATGTTGCAGACTGGAAGTGCAGAAGGACTGATACAGACAACAGAGTTTCGAGAATGTGGTGCAGAAGTACTGATACAGAAAGCAGAGGTTGGAGAATGTGGTGCAGACAGACCCTAAAGAGAACAGAGGTTGGAGACTGCAGTAGAGAAGGACTGTTACAGAGAGCAGAGTTTGAAGACAGGTGTGCAAAATTATCTTACAGAGAGTATAGGTTGAAGACTGGGGTGCAGAAGGACTGTCACAGAGCAGATCATGGAGACAAGGGTGTAGAAGGACTGTTACAGAGAGCAGAGGTTGTAGACTGGGGTTCTGAAGATTCATACAGAGAGCAGAGTTTGGAGACTGAGGTGCAGAAGGACTGTTGCAGAGAGCAGAGATTGGAAACTTGGGTACAGAAGAACTGATACAGAGGGCAGAGTTGGGAGACTGGTGTGCAGAAGCATCTTACAGCGACCGAAGTATGGAAACTGAGGTGCAGAAAGACTTTTGCAGAGAGCAGAGTTTGGATACTGGGGTGCAGAAGGACTATTAAAAAGAGCAGAGTTTGGAGACTTGGGTGCAGAAGGCCTGTTACAGAGAGAAGAGGTTGGAGACTGGAGTGCCGAAGGCCTCTGACAGAGAGCAGAGATTGGAGACTGAGGTGCAGAAGGACAGTTTCAGAGAACAGAAGTTGGAGACTGGGGTGCATAAAGACCGTTGCTGAGAGAAGAGGTTAAAGATTCGTGTGCAGAAGGACTGTTCCAGAGAGGAGATGTTGGAGACTGGGGTGCAGAATGCCTGTTACAGAGAGCAGAGTGTCAGAAGAGGTGCATAAGGACTGTTACAGAGAGTAGAGGTTAGATACTGAGGTGCAGATGGACAATTGCAGAGAAAAGAGGTTGAAGACTGAGGTGCAGAAGGACTGTTACAGAGAGCAGAGGTTTGAGACTGAGGTGCAGAAGGACTGATACAGAAAGCAGAGTTTAGAGACTGGGGTGCAGAAGGACCATTACAGAGAGCAGAGGTTGGGGACTGCAGTGCAGAAGAACAATTACAGAGAGCAGAGGTTGGAGACTGGGGTGCAGAAAGACTGTTGTAGAGAGCAGTTGTAGGAGACTGGGGTGCAGAAGGATTGTTGAAGAGAGCAGAGATTGGAGACTGAGGTGCAGAAGGAGTGTTACAGAGAGCAGAGGTTGGAGACTGGTGTGCAGAAGGACTGTTGCAGAGAACAGAGTTTGGCGACTGAGGTGCACAAGGACCGTTGAAGATAGCAGAGGTTGGAGACTGGGGTGCAGAAGGATCTTACAGAGAGCAGACGTAGGAGACTGAAGTGCAGAAGGACTGTTGTAGAGAGCAGACGTAGGAAACTGGGGTGCAGAAGGATTGTTGCAGAGAGCAGAGTTTGGAGACTGGGGTGCACGACTGGTGAGAGAGCAGAGGTTGGAGACTGGGGTGCCGAAGGACCATTACAGAGAGCTGAGATTGGATACTGGGGTGCAAAAAGACTTTTAAAAGAGCAGAGATTGGAGACTCTGGAGCGGAAGAAATGTTACTGAGAGTAGAGTTTGGACACTGGGATAAAGAAGCATATTACAGCGAGCAGAGTTTGGAGAGTGGGGTGAAGAAGGACCTTTGCAGAGAGCAGAATTTGGAGATTGGGGTGCAGAAGGATTGTTACAGAGAACAGAGTTTTGATATTGAGGTGCAGAAGAACTGTTGCATAGAGCAGAATTTGGAGATTTGGGTGCAGAAGGACTATTGCAGAGAGCAGAAGTTGGAGACTGAGGTGCAGAAGGACTTTTACAGAGAGCAGAGGATTGAGACATGGGTGCAGAAGGAATGATACAGAAAGCAGACTTTGAAGACTGGGGTACAGGAGGACCATTAAAGAGAGAAGAGGTTGGAGACTGGGGTGCAGAAAGACTGTTGCAGAAATTAGATGATGAAGACTGGGGTTCAGTAGGACTGTTGCAGAGAGCAGACGTTGGAGACTGTGGTTCAGAAGGACTGATACAGAAATCAGTGTTTGGAGACTGGGGTGCATAAGGACCGTTACAGGGAGCAGAGTTTAGATCCTGCGGTACACATGGACTGTTACAGAGAGCAGAGTTCAGAGACGGGGTTGCAGAAGGATCTTACACAGAGCAGAGGTTGGAGACTAGGGTGCAGAAGGACTGTTGCAGAGAGCAGAGGTTGGGAATGAGGTGCAGAAGAATCCTTTCAGAGAGCAGAGGTTGGCAACTGGGGTGAAAAGGACTGTTTCAGAGAGCAGAGGTTCTAGACTGAGGTGCAGAAGGGCTGCTACAGGGAGCAGAGTTTGGAGACTGGGATGCAGAAATACTGTTGCAGTAAGCAGAGTTTAGAGACTTAGTTGGAGAAGGAATGTTATAGAGAGCAGAGTTTGTAAACTGGGTTGCGGAAAGACCGTTACAGAGAGCAGAGTTTTGAGACTGCAGTACAGAAGGACTGTTACACAGAGCAGATGTTGGAGACTGTGGTGCAGAAGGACTGTTGCAGAGCAGATGTTGGATACTGAGGTGTAGAAGGACTGTTGCAGAGAGCAGAGGTTGGAGACTGTGGTGCAGGAGGACTGAGATAGAAAGCAGATTTTGGAGACTGGGGTGCAGAAGGAGCATTACAGAGAGCAGAGGTTAGAGACTGCGGTACAGAAGAACTGTTTTAGAGAACAAGGTTGGAGACTGGGGTGCATAGGGACCATTGCAGAGAGCAGACGTTGGAGACTGCTGTGCAGAAGGAATGTTACAGAGAGCAGAGTGTGGAAACTGGGGTGCAGAAGTATCTTAAAAAGAGTAATGTTTGGAGACTTGAGTGCAGAACGATTGATGCAGAGAGCAGACGTTGGAGACTGGGGTGCAGAAGGATCGTTGCAGAGAGTAGATTATGGAGACTGTGGTATTGAAGGACTGTTTTAGAGAGCAGTCGTTGGAGACTGGGGTGCAGGAGGACTGTTGCAGAGAGAAGTTGTTGAAGACTAAGGTGCAGAAAAACTTTTACAGAGAGCAGTGTTTGGAGACTGGGGTGCAGAAGGACTAATACTGAGAGCTGAGTTTGGTGACTGGGGACAAGAACGATCTTACAGAGAGGAAATTTTTGAGACTGGGGTGCAGAAGGATTGTTGCAGAGAGCAGACTTTGGCGACTGGGGTGCAGAAGGATCGTTGCAGAGAGTAGATTATGGAGACTGGTGTATAGAAGGATTGTTCTAGAGAGCAGAGTTTGGAGACTGGGGTGAAGAAGGACTGTTGCAGAGACCAGTTGTTCAAGACTGAGGTGTAGAAAAACTGTTACAGAGATCAGTGTTTAGAGACTAAGGTGCAGAAGGACTGTCGCAGAGAGGAGAGGTTTGAGACTGGGTGCAGAAAGACTGTGCAGAGTGCAGTGTTTTGAGACTGGGGTACAGAAAGGCTGTTACAGAGAATAGAGGTTAGAGACTGCTCTACAGAAGAACTGTTAAAGAGAGCAGAGGTATGAGACAGGTTTGCAGATGGATCTTACAGAGAGCAGAAGTTGGAGACTGGGGTGCAATAGGACTGATGCAGAAAGCAGAGTTTGGAGAATGGGGTGCAGAAGGATTGTTGCAGAGAGAAGAGGTTGGATACTGAGGTGCAGAAGGCCTGTTTCAAAGAGCAGAGCTTGGAGACTGGGGAGCAGATGACATGTAACACACAGCAGAGTTTGGAGACTGAGTTGCATAAGGATCTTACAGAGAGCAGAGGTCGGTGACTGAGGTGCCGAAGGACTGTCAGAGAGAGCAGAGGTTGGAAACTGGGGTCCAGAAGGATCCTGTCAGAGAGCAGAGTTTTCAGAATGAGGTTTAGAAAAACTGTTGCAGAGAGCAGATGTAAGGGACTGGGGTGCAGAAGAACTGTTGCAGAGAGCAGGGTTGGAGACTTGAGTGTAGAAGGATCGTTGTAGAGAACATAGGGTGCAGACTGGGGTGCCAAAGAAGTTTTACAGACTTCAGAATTTTGAGACTGGGGTGCAGAAGGACTGTTATAGAAAGCAGAATTTGAGACTGGTTTTTAGAAGGATTCTTACAGAGAGCAGACGTTGGCGACTGAAGTGCAGAAAGGACTGTTACAGAGAGTAGATGTTGAAGACTGAGGTGCAGAAAGACCTTGCAAAGAGAAGAGGTTGTAGACTGAGGTGCAGAAGACTGTTGCAGTGTGCAGAGGTTGGAGACTTGGGTGTAAGACTGTTGTAGAGAGCAGAGGTTGAAGTTTTGGGTTCCGAAAGACTGTTGCAGCTAGCAGACGTTAGAGACTGAAATGCAGAAGGACAGTTACAGAGCACAGGTTGGAGACTGAGTGCAGAAGGACTGATAGAGAAAGCAGAGGTTGGGAGAGTGGGGTGCAGAAGGACCGTTACAGAGAGAAGAGTTTGGAACTGCAGTACAAAAGTACTGTTACAGAGAGCATAGTTTCGAGACTGGGGTGGAGAAGGACTGTTGTAGAGAGCAATTGTTGGAGACTGGGGTGCAGAAGGATTGTTGCAGAGAGCAGAGGTTGGAGACTGGTGCAGTAGGCCAATTGCAGAGTGCAGAGTTTGCAGACTGTGGTTGAGAAGGACTGTTACAGAGCAGAGTTTGGAGACTGTGGTGCAGAAGGCCTGTTACAGACAGCAGAGTTTGGAGACTGGGTGCAGAAGAAGTGTTGTAGAGAACAGAGGTTGAAGACTGGTGCAGAAGGATCGTTGCAGAAACCAGAGTTTGGAGACTAGGATGCAGAAGGACTGATACAGAAAGCAGAGTTTGGAGACTGGGGTGCAGAATGCCTGTTACAGAAAGCAGAGTTTGGAGACTGGGGTGCAGACAGATTGGTACAGAGAGCAGAGTTTGAATTCTGGGTTGCAGAAAGATATTAAGGAGAGCAAAAGTTTTAGACTGAGGTGCAGAAGCAATGTTACAGAGAGAAGAGGTTGGAGACTGAAGTGCAGAAAGACCATTGCAGAGAGCAGACATTGGAGACAGAGTTGCAGAAAGATTGTTACAGACAGCAGAGGTTGGACACTGGGGTGCATAATAACTGATACAGAAAGCAGAGGTTGGAGACTGAGGTGAAGAAGAACTGTTGAAGAGAACAGAGGTTGGAGACTGGGGGTAGAAGGACTGTTACAGAGAGCAGAAGTTGTAGACTGGGGTGCAGAAGGACTGTTACAGAGAGCAGACTTTGGAGACTGGGGTGCAGAAGGATTGTTGCAGAGAGCAGATTTTGGATACTGGGGTGCAGAAGGATTGTTACAGAGAGCAGATTTTGGATACTGGGGTGCAGAAGGATCGTTATAGAGAGCAGAGATTGGAGACTGTGGTGGAGAAGGACTTTTACAGAATGCACAGGTTGAAGACTTGCGTGCAGTAGGACTTTTACAGAGAGCACAGGTTGAAGACTCATGTGCAGAAAATCTATGCACCGAGCAAATTTTGGAGACTGAATTGCAGAAGAAGTGTTGCAGAGAGCAAAGATTGGAAATTCAAAAATGCAGAAGGATGCTTACAGAGAGCAGAGTTTCGTGACTGCTTTACAGAAGTACTTTTACAGAGAGCAGAAGTTGGAGACAGGTGTGGGAAAGGATCTTACAGACAGCATAGGTTTGAGCCTGGAGTGCAGAAGGACTGGTGCAGAGAGCAGTGGTTAGAGACCGGGGTGCAGAAGGATAGTTGAAGAGAGAAGAGTTTGGAGACTGGCGTCAAAAGGCCTGTTATACACCGCATAGGTTGGAGATTGAGGTGCAGAAGGCCTGTTACAGAGAGCAGTGCTTGGAGACTGGGGTGCAGAAGGATAGTTACAGATAGCAGAGTTTAGAGAGTGGGTTGCAAAAGGATCTTACAGAGACAAAAGTTTGGAGACTGAGCTACATAAAGACTGTTACACAGAGAAGAGTTTTGAGACTGAGATGCAGAAGGATCGTTCCAGAGAGAAGAGTTTCAGACTGAGGTGCAGAAGGACTGTTACTGAGAGCAGAGGTTGGAGACTAGAGTGGAGAAAGACTGCTGAGGAAAGTAGAGGTTGGAGACTGAGGTGCAGAAGGCTTTTACAGAGAGCAGATGTTGGAGACTGGGGTGCAGAAGGACTGATACAGAAAGCAGACGTTGGTGACTGTGGTGCAGAAGGACTGTTGCAAAGAGCAGAGGGTTAGAGACTGGGGTGCAGAAGGACTATTGCACAGAGCAGAGGTTGCAGACTGAGGTGCAGAAGGACTGTTAAAAGAGAGCAGAGTTTGGAGAATGTGGTGCAAAAGACTGTACAGAAAGCAGTGGTTGGACACTGGGGTGCAGAAGGGACCCTTAAAGAGAACAGAGGTTGGAGACTGCCGTACAGAAGGACTGTTACAGAGAGCAGAGTTTGGAGCCTGGGGGCGCAGAATAACTGTTGTAGAAAACAGAGTTTAGAGGCTGGGGTGCAGAAAGACCATTGAAGAAAGCAGAGGTGGAGACTGGGTTTTAGAAGAATCTTACAGAGAGCAGAATTTGGACACTGAGGTGCAGAAGGGCTGTTGCAGAGAGCAGAGTTTGTTGATTCGGGCGCCAGAAAGTCTTTTGCAGAGA
>NW_027524423.1:0-32211 GCF_052094955.1 Ictidomys tridecemlineatus
TTCATTTGCAGTAACCGTTTTCATTTTGAGGTTTCACTCTGTTTTCTCCTATACGGATACATGTATTTGGAACTCTAAATCAAACACGGTTTGTGCTAGCTCTTTGAAACTTGACCAATGAAGCAGTTTCAAATTCTGTCTCTATGGTTTGTTTGCTGTTGATGTAGCCCTAAGCAGAGACTGGCGAGAATCACTTTCATGGAAAGGGGGTTGCCAAGCTTCCAACAAACTAGGAGTTGCCTGAAATCTCAGCAAACACTTTTTCACTCAATCTTGATGATACTTTCAGAGAATGATTAGTACACCAATCAACTTGGCTCACTAAATTTCGTTCTTCTAGGTTAAACCTTCGTTTGCAGTAACCGTTTTCATTTTGAGGTTTCACTCTCTTTTCTCCCATACGGATACGTGTATTTGGAACTCTAAATCAAACACGGTTTGTGCTAGCTCTTTGAAACTTGACCCAGTGAAGCAGTTTCAAGGTCTATCTCTATGGTTTGTTTGCTGTTGATGTAGCCCTAAGCAGAGACTTGTGAGAATCACTTTCATGGAAAGGAGTTGCGAAGCTTCCAAAAAACTACGAGTTGCCTGAAATCTCATCAAACACTTTTTCACCCAATCTTGATGATACTTTCAGGGAATGATCAGTACACCAATCCCACTTGGCTCACCAAATTTCGTTCTTCTAGGTTAAACCGTTCGTTTGCGGTAACCGTTTTCATTTTGAGGTTTCACTCTGTTTTCTCTTATATGGATACATGTATTTGGAACACTAAAATCAAACACGGTTTGTGCTAGCTCTTTGAAACTTGACCCAATAAAGCAGTTTCAAGTTCTATCTCTATGGTTTGTTTGCTGTTGATGTAGCCCAAAGCAGAGACTGGCGAGAATCATTTTCATTGAAAGGGGTTGCCAAGCTTCCAAAAAACTACGAGTTGCCTGAAATCTCAGCAAACACCTTTTCACCCAATCTTGATGATACTTTCAGGGAATGATCAGTACACCAATCCCCCTTGGCTCACCAAATTTCGTTTTTCTAGGTTAAACCGTTCGTTTGCAGTAACCGTTTTCATTTTGAGGATTCACTCTGTTTTCTCCTATACCGGTACAGGTATTTGGAACTCTAAATCAAACAGGTTTGTGCTAGCTCTTTGAAACTTGACCCAATAAAGCAGTTTCAAGTTCTATCTCTATGGTTTCTTTGCTGTTGATGTAGCCCTAAGCAGAGACTGGCGAGAATCACTTTCACGGAAAGGGGTTGCCAAGCTTCCAAAAAACTACGTGTTGCCTGAAATCTCAGCAAAACACTTTTTCACCCAATCCTGTTGATACTTTCAGAAAATGATCAGTACACCAATCCCACTTGGCTCACCAAATTTCGTTTCTTTATTTTGAACCGTTCGTTTGCAGTAACCGTTTTCATTTTGAGGTTTCACTCTGTTTTCTCCTATACGGATACATGTATTTGGAACTCTAAATCAAACACGGTTTGTGCTAGCTCTTTGAAACTTGACCCAATGAAGCAGTTTCAACTTCTGTCTCTATGGTTTGTTTGCTGTTGATGTAGCCCTAAGCAGAGCCTGTCGAGAATCACGTTCATGGAAAGGGTTGCCAAGCTTCCAACAAACTAGGAGTTGCCTGAAATCTCAGCAAACACTTTTTCACTCAATCTTGATGATACTTTCAGAGAATGATTAGTACACCAATCCAACTTAGCTCACTAAATTTCGTTCTTCTAGGTTAAACCGTTCGTTTGCAGTAACCGTTTTCATTTTGAGGTTTCACTCTCTTTTCTCCCATACGGATACATGTATTTGGAACTCTAAATCAAACACGGTTTGTGCTAGCTCTTTGAAACTTGACCCAATGAAGCAGTTTCAAGGTCTATCTCTATGGTTTGTTTGCTGTTGATGTTGCCCTAAGCAGAGACTGGTGAGAATCACTTTCATGGAAAGGAGTTGCCAAGCTTCCAAAAAACTACGAGTTGCCTGAAATCTCAGCAAACACTTTTTCACCCAATCTTGATGATACTTTCAGGGAATGATAAGTACACCAATCACACTTGGCTCACCAAATCTCGTTCTTCTAGGTTAAACCGTTCGTTTGCAGTAACCGTTTTCATTTTGAGGTTTCACTCTGTTTTCTCCTATACGGATACATGTATTTGGAACTCTCAATCAAACACGGTTTGTGCTAGCTCTTTGACACTTGACCCAATAAAGCAGTTTCAAGTTCTATCTCTATGGTTTGTTTGCTGTTGATGTAGACCTAAGTAGAGACTGGTGAGAATCACTTTCATGGAAAGGAGTTGCCAAGCTTCCAACAAACTAGGAGTTGCCTGAAATCTCAGCAAAACACTTTTTCACTCAATCTTGATGATACTTTCAGGGAATTATCAGTACACCAATCCCACTTGGCTCACCAAATTTCGTTTTTTTAGTTTAAACCGTTCGTTTGCAGTAACCGTTTTCATTTTGAGGTTTCACTCTGTTTTCTCCTATACGGATACATGGATTTGGAACTCTAAATCAAACACGGTTTGTGCTAGCTCTTTGAAACTTGACCCAATAAAGCAGTTTCAAGTTCTATCTCTATGGTTTGTTTGCTGTTGATGTAGCCCTAAGCAGAGACTGTCGAGAATCACTTTCATGGAAAGGGGTTGCTAAGCTTCCAAAAAACTACGAGTTGCCTAAAATCTCAGCAAACACTTTTTCACCCAATCGTGATGTTACTTTCAGTGAATGATCAGTACACCAATCCCACTTGGATCACCAAATTTCGTTCTTCTAGGTTAAACCGTTCATTTGCAGTAACCGTTTTCATTTTGAGGTTTCACTCTTTTTTCTCTTATACGGATACATGTATTTGGAACTCTAAATCAAACACGGTTTCTGCTAGCTCTTTGAAACTTGACCCAATACACAGTTTCAAGTGCTGTCTCTATGGTTTGGTTGCTGTTGATGGAGCCCTAAGCAGAGACTGGCGAGAATCACTGTCATGGAAAGGGGTTGCCAAGCTTCCAAAAAACTACGAGTTGCTTGAAATCTCAGCAAACACTATTTCACCCAATTTTGATGATACTTTCAGTGAATGATCAGTACACCAATCCCACTTGGCTCACCAAATTTCGTTCTTCTAGGTTAAACCGTTCGTTTGCAGTAACGTTTTCATTTTGAGGTTTCACTATGTTTTCTCTTATACGGATACATGTATTTGGAACTCTAAATCAAACACGGTTTGTGCTAGCTCTTTGAAACTTGACCCAATAAAGCAGTTTCAAGTTCTCTCTCTATGGTTTGTTTGCTGTTGATGTAGCCCTAAGCAGAGACTGGCGAGAATCACTTTCATGGAAAGGGGTTGCCAAGCTTCTAAAAAACTACGAGTTGCCTGAAATCTCCGCAAACACTTTTTCACCCAATCTTGATGATACTTTCAGAAAATGATCAGTACCCCAATCCCACTTGGCTCACCAAATTTCGTTCTTCCTGGTTAAACCGTTCGTTTGCAGTAACTGTTTTTATTTTGAGGTTTCACTCTGTTTTCTCCTATACCATTACATGTATTTGGAACTCTAAATCAAACACGGTTTATGCTAGCTCTTTGAAACTTTACACAATAAAGCAGTTTCAAGTTCTATCTCTATGCTTTCTTTGCTGATGATGTAGCCCAAAGCAGAGACTGGCGAGAATCACTTTCATGGAAAGGGGTTGCCAAGCTTCCAAAAAACTACGAGTTGCCTGAAATCTCAGCAAACACTTTTTCACCCAATCTTGATGATACTTTCAGGGAATGATCAGTACACCAATCCCACTTGGCTCACCAAATTTCGTACTTCTAGGTTAAACCGTTCGTTTGCAGTAACCGTTTTCATTTTGAGGTTTCACTCTGTTTTCTCCTATACAGATACATGTATTTTGAACTCTAACTCAAACACGGTTTGTGCTAGCTCTTTGAAACTTGACCCAATGAAGCAGTTTCAAGTTCTTTCTCTATGGTTTGTTTGCTGTTGATGTAGCCCTAAGAAGATTCTGGCGAGAATCACTTTCATGAATAGGGGTTGCCAAGCTTACAACAAACTAGAAGTTGCCTGATATCTCAGCAAACAATTTTTCACTCAATCTTGATGATACTTTCAGAGAATGATTAGTACACCAATCCCACTTGGCTCACCAAATTTCGTTCTTCTAGGTTAAACCGTTCGTTTGCAGTTACCGTTTTCATTTTGAGGTTTCAATCTCTTTTCTCCGATAAGGATACATGTATTTGTAACTCTAAATCAAACACGGTTTGTGCCTAGCTCTTTGAAACTTGACCCAATAAAGCAGTTTCAAGTTCTATCTCTATCGTTTGTTTGCTGTTGATGTAGCCCAAAGCAGAGACTTGCAAGAATCACTTACATGGAAAGGGGTTGCCAAGCTTCCAAAAAACTACGAGTTGCCTGAAATCTCAGCAAACACTTTTTCTCCCAGTCTTGATGATACTTTCAGGGAATGATCAGTACACCAATCCCACTTGGCTCACCAAATTTCGTTCTTCTAGGTTAAACCGTTAGTTTGCAGTAACCGTTTTCATTTTGAGGTTTCACTCTGTTTTCTCCTATACGGATACATGTATTTGGAACTCTCAATCAAACACGGTTTGTGCTAGCTCTTTGAAACTTGACCCAATGAAGCAGTTTCAAGTTTTATCTCTATGGTTTGTTTTCTGTTGATGTAGCCCTAAGCAGAGAGTGGCTAGAATCACTTTCATGGAAAGGGGTTGCCAAGCGTCAAAAAACTACGAGTTGCCTGAAATCTCAGCAAACACTTTTTCACTCAATCTTGATGACACTTCCAGAGAATGATTAGTACACCAATCCCACTTAGCTCACCAAATTTCGTTCTTCTTTTTTTAACCGTTCGTTTGCAGTAACCGTTTTCATTTTGAGGTTTCACTCTGTGTTCTCCTATACAGATACATGTATTTGAAACTCTAATTCAAAAATGGTTTGTGCTAGCTCTGTTAAACTTGACCCAATAAAGCAGTTTCAAGTTCTATCTCTTTGGTTTGTTTGCTGTTTTGTAGCCCTAAGCAGAGACTGGCGAGAATCACTTTCATGGAAAGGGGTTGCCAAGCTTTTAAAAAACTACGAGTTGCCTGAAATCTCAGCAAACACTTTTTCACCCAATCTTGATGATACTTTCAGGGAATGATCAGAACACCAATCCCACGTGGCTCACCAAATTTCGTTCTTCTAGGTTAAAACCGTTCGTTTGCAGTAACCGTTTTCATTTTGAGGTTTCACTCTGTTTTCTCCTATACGGATACATGTATTTGGAACTCTCAATCAAACACGGTTTGTGCTAGCTCTTTGAAACTTGACCCAATGAAGCAGTTTCAAGTTTTATCTCTATGGTTTGTTTTCTGTTGATGTAGCCCTAAGCAGAGAGTGGCTAGAATCACTTTCATGGAAAGGGGTTGCCAAGCGTCAAAAAACTACGAGTTGCCTGAAATCTCAGCAAACACTTTTTCACTCAATCTTGATGACACTTCCAGAGAATGATTAGTACACCAATCCCACTTAGCTCACCAAATTTCGTTCTTCTTTTTTTAACCGTTCGTTTGCAGTAACCGTTTTCATTTTGAGGTTTCACTCTGTGTTCTCCTATACAGATACATGTATTTGAAACTCTAATTCAAAAATGGTTTGTGCTAGCTCTGTTAAACTTGACCCAATAAAGCAGTTTCAAGTTCTATCTCTATGGTTTGTTTGCTGTTTTGTAGCCCTAAGCAGAGACTGGCGAGAATCACTTTCATGGAAAGGGGTTGCCAAGCTTTTAAAAAACTACGAGTTGCCTGAAATCTCAGCAAACAGTTTTTTCACCCAATCTTGATGATACTTTCAGGGAATGATCAGAACACCAATCCCACGTGGCTCACCAAATTTCGTTCTTCTAGGTTAAACCGTTCGTTTGCAGTAACCGTTTTCATTTTGAGGTTTCACTCTATTTTCTCCTATACGGATACATGTATTTGGAACTCTCAATCAAACACGGTTTTTGCTAGCTCTTTGAAACTTGACCCAATGAAGCAGTTTCAAGTTCTATCTTTATGGTTTGTTGTTTTGCTGTTAATGTAGCCCTAAGCAGAGACTGGTGAGAATCACTTTAATGGAAAGGGGTTGCCAAGCTTCCAAAAAACTACGAGTTGCCTGAAATCTCAGGAAACACTTTTTCACCCAATCTTGATGATACTTTCAGGGAATGATCAGTACACCAATCCCACTTGGCTCACCAAATTTCGTTCTTCTAGGTTAAACCGTTAGTTTGCAAAAACCGTTTTCATTTTGAGGTTTCACTCTCTTTTCTCCTTTAGGGATACATGTATTTGGAACTCTCAATCAAACACGGTTTGTGCTAGCTCTTTGAAACTTGACCCAATAAAGCAGTTTCATGTTCTATCTCAATGGTTTGTTTGCTGTTGATGTAGCCCTAAGCAGATACTGGCAAGAATCACTTTCATGGAAAGGGGTTGCCAAGCTTCCAAAAGACTACGAGTTGCCTGAAGTCTCAGCAAACACTGTTTCACCCAACCTTGATGATACTTTCAGGGAATCATCAGTACACCAATCCCACTTGGCTCACCAAATTTCCTTCTTCTAGGTTAAACCGTTCGTTTGCAGTAACCGTTTTCATTTTGAGGGTTCACTCTGTTTTCTCCTATACGGATACATGTATTTGCAACTCTAAATCAAACACGGTTTGTGCTAGCTCTTTGAAACTTGACCCAATAAAGCAGATTCAAGTTCTATCTCTATGGTTTGTTTGCTGTTGATGTAGCCCTAAGCAGAGACTGGCAAGAATCACTTTCATGGAAAAGGGTTCGAACCTTCCAAAAAATTCGAGTTACCTGATATCTCAGCAAACACTTTTTAACTCAATCTTGATGATACTTTCAGAGAATGATCAGTACACCAATCCCACTTGGCTCACCAAATTTCGTTCTTCTAGGTTAAACCATTCGTTTGCAGTAACCGTTTTCATTTTGAGGTTTCACTCTGTGTTCTCCTATACAGATACATGTATTTGAAACTCTAATTCAAAAATGGTTTGTGCTAGCTCTGTTAAACTTGACCCAATAAAGCAGTTTCAAGTTCTATCTCTATGGTTTGTTTGCTGTTTTGTAGCCCTAAGCAGAGACTGGCGAGAATCACTTTCATGGAAAGGGTTGCCAAGCTTTTAAAAAACTACGAGTTGCCTGAAATCTCAGCAAACACTTTTTCACCCAATCTTGATGATACTTTCAGGGAATGATCAGAACACCAATCCCACGTGGCTCACCAAATTTCGTTCTTCTAGGTTAAACCGTTCGTTTGCAGTAACCGTTTTCATTTTGAGGTTTCACTCTTTTTTCTCCTATACGGATACATGTATTTGGAACTCTCAATCAAACACGGTTTTTGCTAGCTCTTTGAAACTTGACCCAATGAAGCAGTTTCAAGTTCTATCTTTATGGTTTGTTTGCTGTTAATGTAGCCCTAAGCAGAGACTGGTGAGAATCACTTTAATGGAAAGGGGTTGCCAAGCTTCCAAAAAACTACGAGTTGCCTGGAATCTCAGGAAACACTTTTTCACCCAATCTTGATGATACTTTCAGGGAATGATCAGTACACCAATCAAACTTGGCTCACCAAATTTCGTTCTTCTAGGTTAAACCGTTAGTTTGCAAAAACCGTTTTCATTTTGAGGTTTCACTCTCTTTTCTCCTTTAGGGATACATGTATTTGGAACTCTCAATCAAACACGGTTTGTGCTAGCTCTTTGAAACTTGACCCAATAAAGCAGTTTCATGTTCTATCTCAATGGTTTGTTTGCTGTTGATGTAGCCCTAAGCAGATACTGGCAAGAATCACTTTCATGGAAAGGGGTTGCCAAGCTTCCAAAAGACTACGAGTTGCCTGAAATCTCAGCAAACACTGTTTCACCCAATCTTGATGATACTTTCAGGGAATGATCAGAACACCAATCCCACGTGGCTCACCAAATTTCGTTTTTCTAGGTTAAACCGTTCGTTTGCAGTAACCGTTTTCATTTTGAGGTTTCACTCTGTTTTCTACTATACGGATACATGTATTTGGAACTCTCAATCAAACACGGTTTGTGTTAGCTCTTTGAAACTTGACCCAATGAAGCAGTTTCAACTTCTGTCTCTATGGTTTGTTTGCTGTTGATGTAGCCCTAAGCAGATCCTGTCGAGAATCACTTTCATGGAAAGGGGTTGCCAAGCTTCCAACAAACTAGGAGTTGCCTAAAATCTCAGCAAACACCTTTTCACCCAATCTTGATGATAGTTTCAGGGAATGATCAGTACACCAATCCCACTTGGCTCACCAAATTTCGTTCTTCTAGGTTAAACCGTTCGTTTGCAGTAACCGTTTTCATTTTGTGGTTTCACTCTGTTTTCTCTTATATGGATACATGTATTTGGAACACTAAATCAAACACGGTTTGTGCTAGCTCTTTGAAACTTGACCCAATAAAGCAGTTTCAAGTTCTATCTCTATGGTTTGTTTGCTTTTGATGTAGCCCAAAGCAGAGACTGGCGAGAATCATTTTCATTGAAAGGGGTTGCCAAGCTTCAAAAAAACTACGAGTTGCCTGAAATCTCAGCAAACACCTTTTCACCCAATCTTGATGATACTTTCAGGGAATCATCAGTACACCAATCCCCCTTGGCTCACCAAATTTCGTTTTTCTAGGTTAAACCGTTCGTTTGCAGTAACCGTTTTCATTTTGAGGATTCACACTGTTTTCTCCTATACCGGTACATGTTTTTGGAACTCTAAATCAAACAGGTTTGTGCTAGCTCTTTGAAACTTGACCCAATAAAGCAGTTTCAAGTTCTATCTGCATGGTTTGTTTGCTGTTGATGTAGCCGTAAGCGGAGACTGGCGAGAATCTCTTTCATGGAAAGGGGTTGCCAAGCTTCCAAAAAACTACGAGTTGCCTATAATCTCAGCAAACACTTTTTCACCCAATCTTGATGATACTTTCAGAAAATGATCAGTACACCAATCCCACTTGGCTCACCATATTTCGTTCTTCTAGGTTAAACCGTTCATTTGCAGTAACCGTTTTCATTTTGAGGTTTCACTCTGTTTTCACCTATACGGATACATTGATTTGGAACTCTAAATCAAACACGGTTTGTGCTAGCTCTTCGAAACTTGACCCAATAAAGCAGTTTCAAGGGTTCTCTCTATGGTTTCTTTGCTGTTGATGTAGCCCTAAGCAGAGACTGGCGAGAATCACTTTCATGGAAAGGGGTTGCCAAGCTTCCAAAAAACTACGAGTTGCCTGAAATCTCAGCAAACACTTTTTCACCCAATCCTGATGATACTTTCAGAAAATGATCAGTACACCAATCCCACTTGGCTCACCAAATTTCGTTTCTTTATTTTAAACCGTTCGTTTGCAGTGACCGTTTTCATTTTGAGGTTTCACTCTGTTTTCTCCTATACGGATACATGTATTTGGAACTCTAAATCAAACACGGTTTGTGCTAGCTCTTTGAAACTTGACCCAATGAAGCAGTTTCAACTTCTGTCTTTATGGTTTGTTTGCTGTTGATGTAGCCCTAAGCAGATCCTGTCGAGAATCACTTTCATGGAAAGGGGTTGCCAAGCTTCCAACAAACTAGGAGTTGCCTGAAATCTCAGCAAACACTTTTTCACTCAATCTTGATGATACTTTCAGAGAATGATTGGTACACCAATCCAACTTGGCTCACTAAATTTCGTTCTTCTAGGTTAAACCGTTCGTTTGCAGTAACCATTTTCATTTTGAGGTTTCACTCTCCTTTCTCCCATACGGATACATGTATTTGGAACTCTAAATCAAACACGGTTTGTGCTAGCTCTTTGAAACTTGACCCAATGAAGCAGTTTCAAGGTCTATCTCTATGGTTTGTTTGCTGTTGATGTAGCCCTAAGCAGAGACTGGTGAGAATCACTTTCATGGAAAGGAGTTTCCAAGCTTTCAAAAAACTACGAGTTGCCTGAAATCTCAGCAAACACTTTTTCACCCAATCTTGATGATACTTTCAGGGAATGATAAGTACACCAATCCCACTTGGCTCACCAAATCTCGTTCTTCTAGGTTAAACCGTTAGTTTGCAGTAACCGTTTTCATTTTGAGGTTTCACTCTGTTTTCTACTATACGGATACATGTATTTGGAACTCTCAATCAAACACGGTTTGTGCTAGCTCTTTGAAACTTGACCCAATAAAGCAGTTTCAAGTTCTATCTCTATGGTTTGTTTGCTGTTGATGTAGCCCTAAGCAGACACTGGCGAGAATCACTTTCATGGAAAGGGGTTGCCAAGCTTCTAAAAAACTACGAGTTGCCTGAAATCTCCGCAAACACTTTTTCACCCAATCTTGATGATACTTTCAGAAAATGATCAGTACACCAATCCCACTTGGCTCACCAAACTTCGTTCTTCCTGGTTAAACCGTTCGTTTGCAGTAACCGTTTTTATTTTGAGGTTTCACTCTGTTTTCTCCTATACCAGTACATGTATTTGGAACTCTAAATCAAACACGGTTTATGCTAGCTCTTTGAAACTTGACACAATAAAGCAGTTTCAAGTTCTATCTCTATGGTTTCTTTGCTGTTGATGTAGCCCAAAGCAGAGACTGGCGAGAATAACTTTCATGGAAAGGGGTTGCCAAGCTTCCAAAAAACTACGAGTTGCCTGAAATCTCAGCAAACACTTTTTCACCCAATCTTGATGATACTTTCAGGGAATGATCAGTACACCAATCCCACTTGGCTCACCAAATTTCGTACTTCTAGGTTAAACCGTTCGTTTGCAGTAACCGTTTTCATTTTGAGGTTTCACTCTGTTTTCTCCTATACAGATACATGTATTTGGAACTCTAACTCAAACACGGTTTGTGCTAGCTCTTTGAAACTTGACCCAATGAAGCAGTTTCAAGTTCTATCTCTATGGTTTGTTTGCTGTTGATGTAGCCCTAAGAAGATTCTGGCGAGAATCACTTTCATGAATAGGGGTTGCCAAGCTTCCAACAAACTAGAAGTTGCCTGATATCTCAGCAAAAACTTTTTCACTCAATCTTGATGATACTTTCAGAGAATGATTAGTACACCAATCCCACTTGGCTCACCAAATTTCGTTCTTCTAGGTTAAACCGTTCGTTTGCAGTAACCGTTTTCATTTTGAGGTTTCACTCTCTTTTCTCCCATAAGGATACATGTATTTGTAACTCTAAATCAAACACGGTTTGTGCTAGCTCTTTGAAACTTGACCCAATAAAGCAGTTTCAAGTTCTATCTCTATCGTTTGTTTGCTGTTGATGTAGCCCAAAGCAGAGACTGGCAAGAATCACTTACATGGAAAGGGGTTGCCAAGCTTCCAAAAAAACTACGAGTTGCCTGAAATCTCAGCAAACACTTTTTCTCCCAATCTTGATGATACTTTCAGGGAATGATCAGTACACCAATCCCACTTGGCTCACCAAATTTCGTTCTTCTACGTTAAACCGTTCGTTTGCAGTAACCGTTTTCATTTTGAGGTTTCACTCTGTTTTCTCCTATACGGATACATGTATTTGGAACTCTCAATCAAACACGGTTTGTGCTAGCTCTTTGAAACTTGACCCAATGAAGCAGTTTCAAGTTTTATCTCTATGGTTTGTTTTCTGTTGATGTAGCCCTAAGCAGAGAGTGGCTAGAATCACTTTCATGGAAAGGGGTTGCCAAGCATCCAAAAAAAAACGAGTTGCCTGAAATCTCAGCAAACACTTTTTCACTCAATCTTTATGACACTTCCAGAGAATGATTAGTACACCAATCCCACTTAGCTCACCAAATTTCGTTCTTCTTTGTTTAACCGTTCCTTTGCAGTAATCGTTTTCATTTTGAGGTTTCACTCTGTTTTCTCCTATACCGGTACATGTATTTGGAACTCTAAATCAAACACGGTTTGTGCTAGCTCTTTGAAACTTGACCAATAAAGCATTTTCAAGTTCTATCTCTATGCTTTGTTTTCTGTTGATGTAGCCCTAAGCAGAGACTGGCGAGAATCACTTTCATGGAAAGGGGTGGTCAAGCTTTTAAAAAACTACGAGTTTACTGAAATCGCAGCAAACACTTTTTCTCCCAATCTTGATGATACTTTCAGGGAATGATCAGTACACCAATCCCACTTGGCTCACCAAATTTCGTTCTTCTAGGTTAAACTGTTCGTTTGCAGTAACCGTTTTCATTTTGATGTTTCACTCTGTTTTCTCCTATACGGATACATTGATTTGGAACTCTAAATCAAACACGGTTTGTTCTAGCTCTTTGAAACTTGACCCAATAAAGCAGTTTTAAGTTCTCTCTCTATGGTTTCTTTGCTGTTGATGTAGCCCTAAGCAGAGACTGGCGAGAATCACTTTCATAGAAAGGGGTTGCCAAGCTTCCAAAAACTACGAGTTGCCTGAAATCTCAGCAAACACTTTTTCACCCAATCTTGATGATACTTTCAGAAAATGATCAGTACACCAATCCCACTTGGCTCACCAAATTTCGTTTCTTTATTTTAAACCGTTCGTTTGCAGTAACCGTTTTCATTTTGAGGTTTCACTCTGTTTTCTCCTATACGGATACATGTATTTGGAACTCTAAATCAAACACGGTTTGTGCTAGCTCTTTGAAACTTGAACCAATGAAGCAGTTTCAACTTCTGTCTCTATGGTTTGTTTGCTGTTGATGTAGTTCTAAGCAGAGACTGGCGAAAATCACTTTCATGGAAAGGGGTTGCCAAGCTTCCAACAAACTAGGAGTTGCCTGAAATCTCAGCAAACACTTTTTCACTCAATCTTGATGATACTTTCAGAGAATGATTAGCACACCAATCCCACTTGGCTCACCAAATTTCGTTCTTCTAGGTTAAACCGTTCGTTTGCAGTAACCATTTTCATTTTGAGGTTTCACTCTCTTTTCTCCGATACGGATACATGTATTTGTAACTCTAAATCAAACACGGTTTGTGCTAGCTCTTTGAAACTTGACCCAATAAAGCAGTTTCAAGTTCTATCTCTATCGTTTGTTTGCTGTTGATGTAGCCCAAAGCAGAGACTGGCAAGAATCACTTACATGGAAAGGGGTTGCCAAGCTTCCAAAAAACTACTAGTTGCCTGAAATCACAGCAAACACTTTTTCTCCCAATCTTGATGATACTTTCAGGGAATGATCAGTACACCAATCCCACTTGGCTCACCAAATTTCGTTCTTCTAGGTTAAACCGTTCGTTTGCAGTAACCGTTTTCATTTTGAGGTTTCACTCTGTTTTCTCCTATACGGATACATGTATTTGGAACTCTCAATCAAACACGGTTTGTGCTAGCTCTTTGAAACTTGACCCAATGAAGCAGTTTCAAGTTCTATCTCTATGGTTTGTTTTCTGTTGATGTAGCCCTAAGCAGAGACTGGCGAGAATCACGTTCATGGAAAGGGGTTGCCAAGCTTCCAACAAACTAGGAGTTGCCTGAAATCTCAGCAAACACTTTTTCACTAAGTCTTGATGACACTTCCAGAGAATGATTAGTACACCAATCCCACTTAGCTCACCAAATTTCGTTCTTTTTTGTTTAACTGTTCGTTTGCAGTAACCGTTTTCATTTTGAGGTTTCACTCTGTTTTCTCCTATACAGATACATGGATTTGGAACTCTAACTCAAACACGGTTTGTGCTAGCTCTTTGAAACTTGACCCAATAAAGCAGTTTCAAGTTCTATCTCTATGGTTTGTTTGCTGTTGATGTAGCCCTAAGCAGACACTGGCGAGAATCACTTTCATGGAAAGGGGTTGCCAAGCTTCCAAAAAACTACGAGTTACCTGATATCTCAGCAAACACTTTTTCACTCAATCTTGATGATACTTTCAGAGAATGATCAGTACACCAATCACACTTGGCTCACCAAATTTCGTTCTTCTAGGTTAAACCGTTCGTTTGCAGTAACCGTTTTCATTTTGAGGTTTCACTCTGTTTTCTCCTCTACAGATACATGTATTTGGAACTCTAATTCAAAAACGGTTTGTGCTAGCTCTGTTAAACTTGACCCAAGAAAGCAGTTTCAAGTTCTATCTCTATGGTTTGTTTGCTGTTTTGTAGCCCTAAGCAGAGACTGGCGAGAATCACTTTCATGGATACGGGTTGCCAAGCTTCCAAAAAACTACGAGTTACCTGAAATCTCAGCGAACACTGTTTCACCCAATCTTGATGATACTTTCAGGGAATGATCAGTAAACCAATCCCCCTTGGCTCACCAAATTTCGTTCTTCTAGGTTAAACCGTTCGTTTGCAGTAACCGTTTTCATTTTGAGGTTTCACTCTGTTTTCTCCTATACCGGTACATGTATTTGGAACTCTAAATCAAACATGGTTTGTGCTAGCACTTTGAAACTTGACCAATAAAGCAGTTTCTAGTTCTATCTCTATGGTTTGTTTACTGTTGATGTAGCCCTAAGCAGAGACTGGCGAGAATCACTTTCATGGGAAGGGGTTTCCAAGCTTTTAAAAGACTACGAGTTTACTGAAATCTCAGCAAACACTTTTTCTCCCAATCTTGATGATACTTTCAGGGAATGATCAGTACACCAATCCCACTTGGCTCACCTAATTTCGTTCTTCTAGGTTAAACCGTTCGTTTGCAGTAACCGTTTTCATTTTGAGTTTTCACTCTGTTTTCTCCAATACGGATACATGTATTTGGAACTCTCAATCAAACACGGTTTGTGCTAGCTCTTTGAAACTTGACCGAATAAAGCAGTTTCAAGTTCTATCTCTATGGTTTGTTTGCTGTTGATGTAGCCCTAAGCGGAGACTGGCGAGAATCTCTTTCATGGAAAGGGGTTGCCAAGCTTCCAAAAAACTACGAGTTGCCTGAAATCTCAGCAAACACTTTTTCACCCAATCTTGATGATACTTTCAGAAAATGATCAGTACACCAATGCCACTTGGCTCACCAAATTTCGTTCTTCTAGGTTAAACCGTTCGTTTGCAGTAACCGTTTTCATTTTGAGGTTTCACTCTGTTTTCTCCTATAGGGATACATTGATTTGGAACTCTAAATCAAACACGGTTTGTGCTAGCTCTTTGAAACTTGACCCAATAAAGCAGTTTCAAGTTCTCTCTCTATGGTTTCTTTGCTGTTGATGTAGCCCTAAGCGGAGACTGGCGAGAATCACTTTCATGGAAAGGGGTTGCCAAGCTTCCAAAAAACTACGAGTTGCCTGAAATCTCAGCAAACACTTTTTCACCCAATCTTGATGATACTTTCAGAAAATGATCAGTACACCAATCCCACTTGGCTCACCAAATTTCGTTTCTTTATTTTTAACCGTTCGTTTGCAGTAACCGTTTTAATTTTGAGGTTTCACTATGTTTTCTCCTATACAGATACATGTATTTGGAACTCTAAATCAAACACGGTTTGTGCTAGCTCTTTGAAACTTGACACAATGAAGCAGTTTCAACTTCTGTCTCTATGGTTTGTTTGCTGTTGATGTAGCCCTAAGCAGAGACTGGCGAGAATCACTTTCATAAAAAGGGGTTGCCAAGCTTCCAACAAACTAGAAGTTGCCTGAAATCTCAGAAAACACTTTTTCACTCAATCTTGATGATACTTTCAGAGAATGATTAGTACACCAATCCCACTTGGCTCACCAAATTTCGTTCTTCTAGGTTAAACCGTTCGTTTGCAGTAACCGTTTTCATTTTGAGGTTTCACTCTGTTTTCTCCTATACGGATACATGTATTTGTAACTCTAAATCAAACACGGTTTGTGCTAGCTCTTTGAAACTTGACCCAATAAAGCAGTTTCAAGTTCTATCTCTATGGTTTGTTTGCTGTTGATGTAGTCCTAAGCAGAGACTGGTGAGAATCACTTTCATGAAAAGGGGTTGCCAAGCTTCCAAAAAATTATGAGTAGCCTGAAATCTCAGCAAACACTTTTTCACCCAAATTGATGATACTTTCAGGGAATGATCAGTACACCAATCCCACTTGGCTCACCAAATTTCGTTCTTCTAGGTTAAACCGTTCGTTTGCAGTAACAGTTTTCATTTTGAGGTTTCACTCTGTTTTTTCCTATACGGATACATGTATTTGGAACTCTCAATCAAACACGGTTTGTGCTACCTCTTTGAAACTTGACCCAATAAAGCAGTTTCAAGATCTATCTCTATGGTTTGTTTGCTGTTGATGTAGCCCTAAGCAGAGACTGGCGAGAATCACTTTCATGGAAATGGGTTGCCAAGCTTCCAACAAACTAGGAGTTGCCTGAAATCTCAGCAAACACTTTTTCACTAAATCTTGATGACACTTCCAGAGAATGATTAGTTCACCAATCCAACTTAGCTCACCAAATTTCGTTCTTTTTTGTTTAACCGTTCGTTTGCAGTAACCGTTTTCATTTTGAGGTTTCACTCTGTTTTCTCCTATACGGATACATGGATTTGGAACTCTAACTCAAACACGGTTTGTGCTAGCTCTTTGAAACTTGACCCAATAAAGCAGTTTCACGTTCTATCTCTATGGTTTGTTTGCTGTTGATGTAGCCCTAAGCAGAGACTGGCGAGAATCACTTTCATGGAAAGGGGTTTCCAAGTTTCCAAAAAACTACGAGTTACCTGATATCTCAGCAAACACTTTTTCACTCAATCTTGATGATACTTTCAGAGAATGATCAGTACACCAATCCCACTTGGCTCACCAAATTTCGTTCTTCTAGGTTAAACCGTTCGTTTGCAGTAACCGTTTTCATTTTGAGGTTTCACTCTGTTTTCTCCTATACAGATACATGTATTTGGAACTCTAATTCAAAAACGGTTTGTGCTAGCTCTGTTAAACTTGACCCAATAAAGCAGTTTCAAGTTCTATCTCTATGGTTTGTTTGCTGTTTTGTAGCCCTAAGCAGAGACTGGCGAGAATCACTTTCATGGAAAGGGGTTGCCAAGCTTCCAAAAAACTACGAGTTACCTGACGTCTCAGCAAACACTGTTTCACCCAATCTTGATGATACTTTCAGGGAATGATCAGTAAACCAATCCCCCTTGGCTCACCAAATTTCGTTCTTCTAGGTTAAACCGTTCGTTTGCAGTAACTGTTTTCATTTTGAGGTTTCACTCTGTTTTCTCCTATACCTGTACATGTATTTGGAACTCTAAATCAAACACGGTTTGTGCTAGCACTTTGAAACTTGACCAATAAAGCAGTTTCAAGTTCTATCTCTATGGTTTGTTTGCTGTTGATGTAGCCCTAAGCAGAGACTGGCGAGAATCACTTTCATGGAAAGGGGTTGCCAAGCTTTTAAAAAACTACGAGTTTACTGAAATCTCAGCAAACACTTTTTCTCCCAATCTTGATGATACTTTCAGGGAATGATCAGTACACCAATCCCACTTGGCTCACCAAATTTCGTTCTTCTAGGTTAAACCGTTCGTTTGCAGTAACCGTTTTCATTTTGAGGTTTCACTCTGTTTTGTCCTATAGGGATACATGGATTTGGAACTCTAAATCAAACAAGGTTTGTTCTAGCTCTTTGAAACTTGACCCAATGAAGCAGTTTGAAGTTCTATCGCTATGGTTTGTTTGCTGTTGATGTAGCCCTAAGCAGAGACTGGTGAGAATCACTTTCATGGAAAGGGGTTGCCAAGCTTCCAAAAAACTACGAGTTGCCTGAAATCTCAGCAAACACTTTTTCACCCAATCTTGATGATACTTTCAGGGAATGATAAGTACACCAATCCCACTTGGCTCACCAAATTTCGTTTTTCTAGGTTAAACCGTTCGTTTGCATTAACCGTTTTTATTTTGAGGTTTCACTCTGTTTTCTCCTATACGGATACATGTATTTGGAGCTCTCAATCAAACACGGTTTGTGCTAGCTCTTTGAAACTTGACCCAATAAAGCAGTTTCAAGTTCTATCTCTATAATTTGTTGGCTGTTGATGTAGACCTAACCAGAGACTGGTGAGAAACACTTTCATGGAAAGGGGTTGCCAAGCTTCCAAAAAACTACGAGTTGCCTGAAATCTCAGCAAACACTTTTTCACTCAATCTTGATGATACTTTCAGGGAATGATCAGTACAACAATCCCACTTGGCTCACCAAATTTCGTTTTTTTAAGTTAAACCGTTCGTTTGCAGTAACCGTTTTCATTTTGAGTTTCACTCTGTTTTCTCCTATAGAGATACATGTATTTGGAACTCTAACTCAAACACGGTTTGTGCTAGCTCTTTGAAACTTGACCCAATGAAGCAGTTTCAAGTTCTATCTCTATGGTTTGTTTGCTGTTTTGTAGCCCTAAGCAGAGACTGGCGAGAATCACTTTCATGGAAAGGGGTTGCCAAGCTTCCAAAAAACTACGAGTTGCCTGAAATCTCAGCAAACACTTTTTCACCAAATCTTGATGATACTTTCAGAAAATGATCAGTACACCAATCCCACTTGGCTAACCAAAATTCGTTCTTCTAGGTTAAACCGTTCGTTTGCAGTAACCGTTTTCATTTTGAGGTTTCACTCTGTTTTCTCCTATACGGATACATGGATTTGGAACTCTAACTCAAACACGGTTTGTGCTAGCTCTTTGAAACTTGACCCAATAAAGCAGTTTCACGTTCTATCTCTATGGTTTGTTTGCTCTTTATGTAGCCCTAAGCAGAGACTGGCGAGAATCACTTTCATGGAAAGGGGTTTCCAAGTTTCCAAAAAACTACGAGTTACCTGATATCTCAGCAAACACTTTTACACTCAATCTTGATGATACTTTCAGAGAATGATCAGTACACCAATCCCACTTGGCTCACCAAATTTCGTTCTTCTAGGTTAAACCGTTCGTTTGCAGTAACCGTTTTCATTTTGAGGTTTCACTCTGTTTTCTTCTATACAGATACATGTATTTTGAACTCTAATTCAAAAACGGTTTGTGCTAGCTCTGTTAAACTTGACCCAATAAAGTAGTTTCAAGTTCTATCTCTATGGTTTGTTTGCTGTTTTGTAGCCCTAAGAAGAGACTGGCGAGAATCACTTTCATGGAAAGGGGTTGCCAAGCTTCCAAAAAACTACGAGTTACCTGAAGTCTCAGCAAACACTGTTTCACCCAATCTTGATGATACTTTCAGGGAATGATCAGTAAACCAATCCTCCTTGGTTCACCAAATTTCGTTCTTCTAGGTTAAACCGTTCGTTTGCAGTAACCGTTTTCATTTTGAGGTTTCACTCTGTTTTCTCCTATACCGGTACAGGTATTTGGAACTCTAAATCAAACACGGTTTGTGCTAGCTCTTTGAAACTTGACCAATAAAGCAGTTTCAAGTTCTATCTCTATGGTTTGTTTGCTGTTGATGTAGCCCTAAGCAGAGACTGGCGAGAATCACTTTCATGGAAAGGGGTTGCCAAGCTTTTAAAAAACTACGAGTTTACTGAAATCTCAGTAAACACTTTTTCTCCCAATCTTGATGATACTTTCAGGGAATGATCAGTACACCAATCCCACTTGGCTCACCAAATTTCGTTCTTCTAGGTTAAAACGTTCGTTTGCAGTAACCGTTTTCATTTTGAGTTTTCACTCTGTTTTCTCCTATACGGATACATGTATTTGGAACTCTCAATCAAACACGGTTTGTGCTAGCTCTTTGAAACTTGACCCAATAAAGCAGTTTAAATTTCTATCTCTATGGTTTGTTTGCTGTTGATGTAGTCCTAAGCAGAGACTGGTGAGAATCACTTAAATGGAAAGGGGTTGCCAAGCTTCCTAAACTACGAGTTGCCTGAAATCTCAGCAAACACTTTTTCACCCAATCTTGATGATACTTTCAGGGAATGATCAGTACACCAATCCCACTTGGCTCACCAAATTTCGTTCTTCTAGGTTAAACCGTTCGTTTGCAGTAACCGTTTTCATTTTGAGGTTTCACTCTGTTTTCTCCTATACGGATACATAGATTTGGAACTCTCAATCAAACACGGTTTGTGCTAGCTCTTTGAAACTTGACCCAATAAAGCAGTTTCAAGTTCTATCTCTATGGTTTGTTTGCTGTTGATGTAGTCCTAAGCAGAGACTGGTGAGAATCACTTTCATGAAAAGGGGTTGCCAAGCTTCCAAAAAACTACGAGTAGACTGAAATCTCAGCAAACACTTTTTCACCCAAATTGATAATACTTTCAGGGAATGATCAGTACACCAATCCCACTTGGCTCACCAAATTTCGTTCTTCTAGGTTAAACCGTTCGTTTGCAGTAACAGTTTTTCATTTTGAGGTTTCACTCTGTTTTTTCCTATACGGATACATGTATTTGGAACTCTCAATCAAACACGGTTTGTGCTACCTCTTTGAAACTTGACCCAATAAAGCAGTTTCAAGATCTATCTCTATGGTTTGTTTGCTGTTGATGTAGCCCTAAGCAGAGACTGGCGAGAATCACTTTCATGGAAATGGGTTGCCAAGCTTCCAAAAAACTACGAGTTGCCTGAAATCTCAGCAAACACTATTTCACCCAATCTTTATGATACTTTCAGGGAATGATCAGTACACCAATCCCACTTGGCTCACCAAATTTCGTTCTTCTAGGTTAAACCGTTTCGTTTGCAGTAACCGTTTTCATTTTGAGGTTTCACTCTGTTTTCTCCTATACGGATACATGGATTTGGAACTCTAACTCAAACACGGTTTGTGCTAGCTCTTTGAAACTTGACCCAATAAAGCAGTTTCACGTTCTATCTCTATGGTTTGTTTGCTGTTGATGTAGCCCTAAGCAGAGACTGGCGAGAATCACTTTCATGGAAAGGGGTTTCCAAGTTTCCAAAAAACTACGAGTTACCTGATATCTCAGCAAACACTTTTTCACTCAATCTTGATGATACTTTCAGAGAATGATCAGTACACCAATCCCACTTGGCTCACCAAATTTCGTTCTTCTAGGTTAAACCGTTCGTTTGCAGTAACCGTTTTCATTTTGAGGTTTCACTCTGTTTTCTTCTATACAGATACATGTATTTTGAACTCTAATTCAAAAACGGTTTGTGCTAGCTCTGTTAAACTTGACCCAATAAAGTAGTTTCAAGTTCTATCTCTATGGTTTGTTTGCTGTTTTGTAGCCCTAAGAAGAGACTGGCGAGAATCACTTTCATGGAAAGGGGTTGCCAAGCTTCCAAAAAAGTACGAGTTACCTGAAGTCTCAGCAAACACTGTTTCACCCAATCTTGATGATACTTTCAGGGAATGATCAGTAAACCAATCCTCCTTGGCTCACCAAATTTCGTTCTTCTAGGTTAAAACCGTTCGTTTGCAGTAACCGTTTTCATTTTGATTTCACTCTGTTTTCTCCTATACCGGTACAGGTATTTGGAACTCTAAATCAAACACGGTTTGTGCTAGCTCTTTGAAACTTGACCAATAAAGCAGTTTCAAGTTCTATCTCTATGGTTGATTGCTGTTGATGTAGCCCTAAGCAGAGACTGGCGAGAATCACTTTCATGGAAAGGGGTTGCCAAGCTTTTAAAAAACTACGAGTTTACTGAAATCTCAGCAAACACTTTTTCTCCCAATCCTGATGATACTTTCAGGGAATGATCAGTACACCAATCCCACTTGGCTCACCAAATTTCGTTCTTCTAGGTTAAACCGCTATCGTTTGGCAGTAACCGTTTTCATCTTTGAGTTTTCACTCTGTTTTCTCCTATAACGGATACATGTATTTGGAACAATCAAACACGGTTTGTGCTAGCTCTTTGAAACTTGACCCAATAAAGCAGTTTAAAGTTCTATCTCTATGGTTTGTTTGCTGTTGATGTAGTCCTAAGCAGAGACTGGTGAGAATCACTTTAATGGAAAGGGGTTGCCAAGCTTCCAAAACTACGAGTTGCCTGAAATTTCAGCAAACACTTTTTCACCCAATCTTGATGATACTTTCAGGGAATGATCAGTACACCAATCCCACTTGGCTCACCAAATTTCGTTCTTCTAGGTTAAACCGTTCGTTTGCAGTAACCGTTTTCATTTTGAGGTTTCACTCTGTTTTCTCCTATACGGATACATAGATTTGGAACTCTCAATAAAACACGGTTTGTGCTAGCTCTTTGAAACTTGACCCAATAAAGCAGTTTCAAGTTCTATCTCTATGGTTTGTTTGCTGTTGATGTAGTCCTAAGCAGAGACTGGTGAGAATCACTTTCATGAAAAGGGGTTGCCAAGCTTCCAAAAAACTACGAGTAGCCTGAAATCTCAGCAAACACTTTTTCACCCAAATTGATAATACTTTCAGGGAATGATCAGTACACCAATCCCACTTGGCTCACCAAATTCCTTCTTCTAGGTTAAACCGTTCGTTTGCAGTAACAGTTTTCATTTTGAGGTTTCACTCTGTTTTTTCCTATACGGATACATGTATTTGGAACTCTAAATCAAACACGGTTTGTGCTACCTCTTTGAAACTTGACCCAATAAAGCAGTTTCAAGATCTATCTCTATGGTTTGTTTGCTGTTGATGTAGCCCTAAGCAGAGACTGGCGAGAATCACTTTCATGGAAATGGGTTGCCAAGCTTCCAAAAAACTACGAGTTGCCTGAAATCTCAGCAAACACTATTTCACCCAATCTTTATGATACTTTCAGGGAATGATCAGTACACCAATCCCACTTGGCTCACCAAATTTCGTTCTTCTAGGTTAAACCGTTCGTTTGCAGTAACCGTTTTCATTTTGAGGTTTCACTTGGTTTTCTCCTATACGGATACATGTATTTGGAACTCTAAATATACACGGTTTGTGCTAGCTCTTTGAAACTTGACCCAATGAAGCAGTTTCAAGTTCTATCTCTATGGATTGTTTGCTGTTGATGTAGTCCTAAGCAGAGACTGGTGAGAATCACTTTAATGGAAAGGGGTTGCCAAGCTTCCAAAACTACGAGTTGCCTGAAATCTCAGCAAACACTTTTTCACCCAATCTTGATGATACTTTCAGGGAATGATCAGTACACCAATCCCACTTGGCTCACCAAATTTCGTTCTTCTAGGTTAAACCGTTCGTTTGCAGTAACCGTTTTCATTTTGAGGTTTCACTCTGTTTTCTCCTATACAGATACATGTATTTGGAACTCTAAATCAAAAACTGTTTGTGCTAGCTCTTTGAAACTTGACCCAATAAAGCACTTTCAAGTTCTATCTCTATCGTTTGTTTGCTGTTGATGTAGCCCAAAGCAGAGACTGGCGAGAATCACTTTCATGGAAAAGGGTTGACAGGCTTCCAAAAAACTACGAGTTGCCTGAAATCTCAGCAAACACTATTTCACCCAATCTTTATGATACTTTCAGGGAATGATCAGTACACCAATCCCACTTGGCTCACCAAATTTCGTTCTTCTAGTTTAAACCATTCGTTTGCAGTAACCGTTTTCATTTTGAGGTTTCACTCTGTTTTCTCCTCTACGGATACATGTATTTGTAACTCTAAATCAAACACGGTTTGTGCTAGCTCTTTGAAACTTGACCCCATGAAGCAGTTTCAAGTTCTATCTCTATGGTTTGTATTCTGTTGATGTAGCCCTAAGCAGAGACTGGCGAGAATCACTTTCATTGAAAGGGGTTGCCAAGCTTCCAACAAACTAGAAGTTTCCTGAAATCTCAGCAAACACTTTTTCACTCAATCTTGATGACACTTCCAGAGAATGATTAGTACACGAATCCCACTTGGCTCACCAAATTTCGTTCTTCTTGGTTTAACGGTTCGTTTGCAGTAACCGTTTTCATTTTGAGGTTTCACTTTTTTTTCTCCTATACGGATACATGGATTTGGAACTCTAACTCAAACACGGTTTGTGCTAGCTCTTTGAAACTTGACCCAATAAAGAAGTTTCACGTTCTATCTCTATGGTTTGTTTGCTGTTTATGTAGCCCTAAGCAGAGACTGGCGAGATTCACTTTAATGGAAAGGGGTTTCCAAGCTTCTGAAAAACTACAAGTTACCTGATATCTCAGCAAACACTTTTACACTCAATCTTGATGATACTTTCAGAGAATGATCAGTACACCAATCCCACTTGGCTCACCAAATTTCGTTCTTCTAGGTTAAACCATTCGTTTGCAGTAACCGTTTTCATTTTGAGGTTTCACTCTGTTTTCTTCTATACAGATACATGTATTTTGAACTCTAATTCAAAAACGGTTTGTGCTAGCTCTGTTAAACTTGACCCAATAAAGTAGTTTCAAGTTCTATCTCTATGGGTTGTTTGCTGTTTTGTAGCCCTAAGAAGAGACTGGCGAGAATCACTTTCATGGAAATGGGTTGCCAAGCTTCCAAAAAACTACGAGTTACCTGAAGTCTCAGCAAACACTGTTTCACCCAATCTTGATGATACTTTCAGGGAATGATCAGTAAACCAATCCTCCTTGGCTCACCAAATTTCGTTCTTCTAGGTTAAACCGTTCGTTTGCAGTAACCGTTTTCATTTTGAGGTTTCACTCTGTTTTCTCCTATACCGGTACAGGTATTTGGAACTCTAAATCAAACACGGTTTGTGCTAGCTCTTTGAAACTTGACCAATAAAGCAGTTTCAAGTTCTATCTCTATGGTTTGTTTGCTGTTGATGTAGCCCTAAGCAGAGACTGGCGAGAATCACTTTCATGGAAAGGGGTTTCCAAGCTTTTAAAAAACTACGAGTTTACTGAAATCTCAGCAAACACTTTTTCTCCCAATCTTGATGATACTTTCAGGGAATGATCAGTACACCAATCCCACTTGGCTCACCAAATTTCGTTTTCTAGGTTAAACCGTTCGTTTGCAGTAACCGTTTTCATTTTGAGGTTTCACTCTGTTTTCTCCTATACGAATACATGTATTTGGAACTCTCAATCAAACACGGTTTGTGCTAGCTCTTTGAAACTTGACCCAATAAAGCAGTTTCAAGTTCTCTCTCTATGGTTTGTTTGCTGTTGATGTAGTCCTAAGCAGAGACTGGTGAGAATCACTTTAATGGAAAGGGGTTGCCAAGCTTCCAAAACTACGAGTTGCCTGAAATCTCAGCAAACACTTTTTCACCCAATCTTGATGATACTTTCAGGGAATGATCAGTACACCAATCCCACTTGGCTCACCAAATTTCGTTCTTCTAGGTTAAACCATTCGTTTGCAGTAACCGTTTTCATTTTGAGGTTTCACTCTGTTTTCTCCTATACAGATACATATATTTGGAACTCTAAATCAAACACGGTTTGTGCTAGCTCTTTGAAACTTGACCCCATGAAGCAGTTTCAAGTTCTATCTCTATGGTTTGTATTCTGTTGATTTAGCCCTAAGCAGAGACTGGCGAGAATCACTTTCATGGAAAGGGGTTACCAAGCTTCCAACAAACAAGGAGTTGCCTGAAATCTCAGCAAACACTTTTTCACTCAATCTTGATGACACTTCCAGAGAATGATTAGTACACGAATCCCACTTGGCTCACCAAATTTCGTTCTTCTTGGTTTAACGGTTCTTTTGCAGTAACCGTTTTCATTTGAGGTTTCACTCTTTTTTCTCCTATACGGATACATGGATTTGGAACTCTCAATCAAACACGGTTTGTGCTAGCTCTTTGAAACTTGACCCAATAAAGCAGTTTCAAGTTCTATCTCTATGGTTTGTTTGCTGTTGATGTAGTCCTAAGCAGAGACTGGTGAGAATCACTTTCATTAAAAGGGGTTGCCAAGCTTCCAAAAAACTACGAGTAGCCTGAAATCTCAGCAAACACTTTTTCACCCAAATTGATAATACTTTCAGGGAATGATCAGTACACCAGTCCCACTTGGCTCACCAAATTTTGTTCTTCTAGGTTAAACCGGTCGTTTGCAGTAACCGTTTTCATTTTGAGGTTTCACTCTGTTTTTTCCTATACGGATACATGTATTTGGAACTCTCAATCAAACACGGTTTGTGCTACCTCTTTGAAACTTGACCCAATAAAGCAGTTTCAAGTTCTATGTCTATGGTTTGTTTGCTGTTGATGTATCCCTAAGCAGAGACTGGCGAGAATCACTTTCATGGAAATGGGTTGCCAAGCTTCCAAAAAACTACGAGTTGCCTGAAATCTCAGCAAACACTATTTCACCCAATCTTTATGATACTTTCAGGGAATGATCAGTACACCAATCCCACTTGGCTCACCAAATTTCGTTCTTCTAGGTTAAACCGTTCGTTTGCAGTAACCGTTTTCATTTTGAGGTTTCACTTGGTTTTCTCCTATACGGATACATGTATTTGGAACTCTAAATATACACGGTTTGTGCTAGCTCTTTGAAACTTGACCCAATGAAGCAGTTTCAAGTTCTAACTCTATGGTTTGTTTGCTCTTGATGTAGCCCTAATAGAAACTGGTGAGCATCACTTTCATGGAAAGGGGTTTCCAAGCTTCCAAAAAACTACGAGTTTCGTGAAATCTCAGCAAACACTTTTTCACCCAATTGTGATGATACTTTCAGGGAATTATAAGGACACCAATCCCACTTGGCTCACCAAATTTCGTTCTTCTAGGTTAAACCATTCGTTTGCAGTAACCGTTTTAATTTTGAGGTTTCACTCTGTTTTCTCCTATATGGATACATGTATTTGGAACTCTAAATCAAACACGGTTTGTGGTAGCTCTTTGAAACTTGACCCAATGAAGCAGTTTCATGTTCTATCTGTATGGTTTGTTTGCTGTTGATGTAGCCCTAAGCAGACACTAGCAAGAAACACTTTCATAGAAAGGGGTTGCCAAGCTTCCAAAAAACTACGAGTTGCCTGAAATCTCAGCAAACACTTTTTCACCCAATTGTGATGATACTTTTAGGGAATGATCAGTACACGAATCCCACTTGGCTCACCAAATTTCGTTCTTCTAGGTTAAACCGTTCGTTTGCAGTAACCGTTTTCATTTTGAGGTTTCACTCTGTTTTCTCCTATGCGGATACATGTATTTGGAACTCTAAATCAAACACAGTTTGTGCTAGCTCTTTGAAACTTGACCCAATAAAGCAGTTTCAAGTTCTCTCTCTATGGTTTGTTTGCTGTTGATGTAGCCCTAAGCAGAGACTGGGGAAAATCACTTTCATTAAAAGGGGTTGCCAAGCTTCCAAAAAACTACTAGTTGCCTGAAATCTCAGCAAACACTTTTTCACCCAATCTTGATGATACTTTCATGGAATGATCAGTACACCAATCCTACTTTGCTCACAAAATTTCGTTCTTCTAGGTTAAACCGTTCGTTTGCAGTAACCGTTTTCATTTTGAGGTTTTTCTCTGTTTTCTCCTATACAGATACATGTATTTGGAACTCTAAATCAAACACGGTTTGTGCTAGCTCTTTGAAACTTGACCCCATGAAGCAGTTTCAAGTTCTATCTCTATGGTTTGTATTCTGTTGATGTAGCCCTAAGCAGAGACTGGCGAGAATCACTTTCATTGAAAGGGGTTGCCAAGCTTCCAACAAACTAGAAGTTTCCTGAAATCTCAGCAAACACTTTTTCACTCAATCTTGATGACACTTCCAGAGAATGATTAGTACACGAATCCCACTTGGCTCACCAAATTTCGTTCTTCTTGGTTTAACGGTTCGTTTGCAGTAACCGTTTTCATTTTGAGGTTTCACTTTTTTTTCTCCTATACGGATACATGGATTTGGAACTCTAACTCAAACACGGTTTGTGCTAGCTCTTTGAAACTTGACCCAATAAAGCAGTTTCACGTTCTATCTCTATGGTTTGTTTGCTGTTTATGTAGCCCTAAGCAGAGACTGGCGAGAATCACTTTCATGGAAAGGGGTTTCCAAGCTTCCAAAAAACTACGAGTTACCTGATATCTCAGCAAACACTTTTACACTCAATCTTGATGATACTTTCAGAGAATGATCAGTACACCAATCCCACTTGGCTCACCAAATTTCGTTCTTCTAGGTTAAACCGTTCGTTTGCAATAACCGTTTTCATTTTGAGGTTTCACTCTGTTTTCTCCTATATGGATACATGTATTTGGAACTCTCAATCAAAAGTAGCTCTTTGAAACTTGACCCAATAAAGCAGTTTCAAGTTCTATCTCTATGGTTTGTTTGCTGTTGATGTAGTCCTAAGCAGAGACTGGTGAGAATCACTTTCATGGAAAGGGGTTGCCAAGCTTTCAAAAAACTACGAGTTGCCTGAAATCTCAGCAAACACTTTTTCACCCAATCTTGATGATACTTTCAGGGAATGATCAGAACACCAATCAAATTGACTCACCAAATTTCGTTATTCTAGGTTAAACCGTTCGTTTGCAGTAACCGTTTTCATTTTGAGGTTTCACTCTGTTTTCTCCTATACAGATACATGTATTTGGAACTCTAAATCAAAAACGGTTTGTGCTAGCTCTTTGAAACTTGACCCAATAAAGCAGTTTCAAGTTCTATCTCTATGGTTTGTTTGCTATTGATGTAGCCCTAAGCAGAGACTGGCGAGAATCACTTTCATGGAAAGGGGTTGCCAAGCTTCCAAAAAACTACTAGTTACCTGATATCTCAGCAAACACTTTTTCACTCAATCTTGATGATACTTTCAGAGAATGATCAGTACACCAATCCCACTTGGCTCACCAAATTTCGTTCTTCTAGGTTAAACCGTTGGTTTGCAGTAACCGTTTTCATTTTGAGGTTTCACTCTGTTTTCTCCTATACAGATACATGTATTTGGAACTCTAATTCAAAAACGGTTTGTGCTAGCTCTGTTAAACTTGACCCAATAAAGCAGTTTCAAGTTCTATCTCTATGGTTTGTTTGCTGTTTTGTAGCCCTAAGCAGAGACTGGCGAGAATCAACTTCATGGAAAGGGGTTGCCAAGCTTCCAAAAAACTACGAGTTACCTGAAGTCTCAGCAAACACTGTTTCACCCAATCTTGATGATACTTTCAGGGAATGGTCAGTAAACCAATCCCCCTTGGCTCACCAAATTTCGTTCTTCTAGGTTAAACCGTTCGTTTGCAGTAACCGTTTTCATTTTGAGGTTTCACTCTGTTTTCTCCTATACCGGTACATGTATTTGGAACTCTAAATCAAACACGGTTTGTGCTAGCTCTTTGAAACTTGACCAATAAAGCATTTTCAAGTTCTATCTCTATGGTTTGTTTGCTGTTGATGTAGCCCTAAGCAGAGACTGGCGAGAATCACTTTCATGGAAAGGGGTTGCCAAGCTTTTAAAAAACTACGAGTTTACTGAAATCTCAGCAAACACTTTATCTCCCAATCTTGATGATACTTTCAGGGAATGATCAGTACACCAATCCCACTTGGCTCACCAAATTTCGTTCTTCTAGGTTAAACCGTTCGTTTGCAGTAACCGTTTTCATTTTGAGGTTTCACTCTGTTTTCTCCTATACGGATACATGTATTTGGAACTCTAAATCAAACACGGTTTGTGCTAGCTCTTTGAAACTTGACCCAATAAAGCAGTTTCAAGTTGTATCTCTATGGTTTGTTTGCTGTTGATGCAGTCCTAAGCAGAGACTGGCGAGAATCACTTTCATGGAAAGGGGTTGCCAAGCTTCCAAAACTACGAGTTGCCTGAAATCTCAGCAAACACTTTTTCACCCAATCTTGATGATACTTTCAGGGAATGATCAGTACACCAATCCCACTTGGCTCACCAAATTTCGTTCTTCTAGATTAAACCGTTCGTTTGCAGTAACCGTTTTCATTTTGAGGTTTCACTCTGTTTTCTCCTATATGGATACATGTTTTTGGAACTCTAAATCAAACACGGTTTGTGCTAGCTCTTTGAAACTTGACCCAATGAAGCAGTTTCAAGTTCTATCTCTATGGTTGGTTTGCTGTTGATGTAGCCCTAAGCAGAGACTGGCGAGAATCACTTTCATGGAAAGGGGTTGCCAATCTTCCAAAAAACTACGAGTTGCCTGAAATCTCAATAACCACTTTTTCACCCAATATTGATGATACTCTCAGGGAATGATCAGTACACCAATCTCAGTTGGATGACCAAATTTCCTTCTTCTATGTTAAACCGTTCGTTTGCAGTAACCGTTTTCATTTTGAGGTTTCACTCTGTTTTCTCCTATACGGATACATGTATTTGGAACTCTAAATCAAACACGGATTGTGCTAGCTTTTTGAAACTTGACCCAATAAAGCAGTTTCAATTTGTATCTCTAAGGTTTGTTTGCTTTTGATGTAGCCCTAAGCAGAGACTGGCGAGAATCACTTTCATGGAAATGGGTTGCCAAGCTTCCAAAAAACTACGAGTTTTTTGAATCTCAGCAAACACTTTTTCACCCAATCTTAATGATACTTTCAGGGAATGATCAGGACACCAGTCCCACTTGGCTCACCAAATTTCGTTCTTCTCGGTTAAACCGTTCGTTTGCAGTAACCGTTTTCATTTTGAGGTTTCACTCTGTTTTCTCCTATACGGATACATGTATTTGGAACTCTAAATCAAACACGGTTTGTGCTAGCTCTGTGGAACTTGACCCAATAAAGCAGTTTCAAGTTCTATCTCTATGGTTTGTTTGCTGTTGATGTAGCCCTAAGCAGAGACTGGCGAGAATCACTTTCATGGAAAGTGGTTGCCAAGCTTCCAAAAAACTACGAGTTTCCTGAAATCTCAGCAAACACTTTTTCACCCAATCTTGATGATACTTTCAGGGAATGATCAGTACACAAATCCCACTTGGCTCACCAAATTTCGTTCTTCTAGGTTAAACCGTTCATTTGCAGTAACCGTTTTGATTTTGAGGTTTCACTCTGTTTTCTCCTATATGGATACATGTTTTTGGAACTCTAAATCAAACACGGTTTGTGCTAGCTCTTTGAAACTTGACCCAATAAAGCAGATTCAAGGTCTGTCTCTATGGTTGGTTTGCTGTAGATGTATCCCTAAGGAGAGACTGGCGAGAATCACTTTCATGGAAAGGGGTTGCCAAGCTTCCAAAAATCTACGAGTTGCCTGAAATCTCAATAACCACTTTTTCACCCAATCTTGATGATACTCTCAGAAAATGATCAGTACACCATTCCCACTTGGCTCACCAAATTTCGTTCTTCTAGGTTAAACCGTTCGTTTGCAGTAACCATTTTCATTTTGAGGTTTCACTCTGTTTTCTCCTATACGGATAAATGTATTTGGAACTCTAAATCAAACACGTTTTGTGCTAGCTCTTTGAAACTTGACCCAATAAAGCAGATTCAAGTTCTGTCTCTATGGTTTGTTTGATGTTGATTTAGCCCTAAGCAGAGACTGGCGAGAATCACTTACATGGAAAGGGGTTGCCAAGCTTTCAAAAAACTACGAGTTACCTAAAATCTCAGCAAACACTTTTTCACCCAATCTTGATGATACTTTCAGGGAATGATCAGTACACCAGTCCCACTTGGCTCACCAAATTTCGTTCTTCTAGTTTAAACCGTTCATTTGCAGTAACCGTTTTCATTTTGAGGTTTCACTCTGTTTTCTCCTATACGGATAAATGTATTTGGAACTCTAAATCAAACACGGTTTGTGCTAGCTCTTTGATACTTGACCCAATAAAGCAGATTCAAGTTCTCTCTCTATGGTTTGTTTGCTGTTGATGTAGCCCTAAGCAGAGACTGGGGAGAATCACTTTCATGGAAAGGGGTTGCCAAGCTTCCAAAAAACTACGAGTTACCTGAAATCTCAGCAAACACTTTTTCACCCAATCTTGATGATACTTTCAGGGAATGATCAGTACACCAATCCCACTTGGCTCACCAAATTTCGTTCTTCTAGGTTAAACCGTTCGTTTGCAGTAACCGTTTTCACTCTGTTTTCTCCTATACGGATACATGTATTTGGAACTCTAAATCAAACAGGGTTTGTGCTAGCTCTTTGAAACTTGACCCAATAAAGCAGTTTCCACTTCTATCTCTATGGTTTTTATGCTGTTGATGTAGCCCTAAGCAGAGAGTGGCGAGAATGACTTCCATGGAAAGTGGTTGCCAATCTTCCAAAAAACTACGAGTTGCCTGAAAGAGTTGCCTGAAATCTCAGCAAACACTTTTTCACTCAATCTTGATGATACTTTCAGAGAATGATTAGTACACCAATCCAACTTAGCTCACTAAATTTCGTTCTTCTAGGTTAAACCGTTCGTTTGCAGTAACCGTTTTCATTTTGAGGTTTCACTCTCTTTTCTCCCATACGGATACAT